>NC_061843.1:21184560-21187060 GCF_019202785.1 Penaeus chinensis | reverse complement strand
AGAAAGAGGAGGGTTAGATAGACAGAGAGAGAGATAAATAGATATAAATAGATGGATAGATAGACAGATAAATACAGAGTTAGATAGAAAGAGATACATATATATAAATATAAAGAGATATATAGAAGAGAGAACGGAGAGAGAGATAGATAGATAGACAGACTGACAGACAGCTAGAGAAATAGATAGGTAGATAGAAAGATATACATAGAAACATATATCTATCCATCTATCTGTCTGTCTATCTATCTATCTATCTATCTATCGAAAGTTAGAGAGAGAGAGATAAAGAGGGGGAGATATAAAGATAGATAGAATGATAGATAATTAAATAGACAGACAGGCAGACAGAGAGCTAGATAAAATAGATAGTAAATGGAGATATATAGGTAGATATATAGATATATAGATCGGTAGATAGATAGATAGATAGAGAGAGAGATAGATAGATAGATAGAGAGAGAGAGAGAGAGAAGCGAGAGAGAAAAGATGCTACTAAAGCCCACACATTTGGCACCGACCGCAGACAGCGGCCCAGGAAGACCGAGCGAGCGAGCGTATACATGTGTTCTCGTGCGTTTTCTTGTGTTCTCGTGTATTCCCTTGTGTTCTTTTGTGTTCTCTCCTTATCCCTCGTGTTATTCGTGTTCTCTTCTGTCCCTAGGTTCTCCGAAATGGGCCAGAGATACTGACACCCTCAGTATAATGTCTGACGATGCCTTATTGGGGAATGTTTGACAGCTCCCAAAATAGCCCGCGGCGTGGGCCCGGCCGGAGCCCTGCCCGCACTCGCCCGCCCGGCCCCTCGCCTGCTGGCCTGCAACATCCCCGCTTTGTTGCGATTGTCAGATGGTGAGTTGCAATGAGAGAGGGAAGGTCTGTTAAATAGTTTTATTTATTTTTTTTATAACATAATTATCCATTTGAGTGTGTGTGTTGCGATGGAATATGAAGACAAGATTATGAGAGAAATAAAAAAAAAAGGATGATGATAATATTGCCACACACAGTCTCGGAACACCTACTGGACGTGCGTCACCGACGTGTTGCGTTCTGAATTATAGAAGAAGGGGGACGAAGAAACGAAGACGTCGGAGGAGCGAAGAGGGAGAGAGGAAGAGAGAAGGAGAGAGGAAGAGAGAAGGAGAGAGGGAGAAGGAGAAAGGGAGAGGAAGCGGGCGCGAGGATCCTTAGATGATTCGTCGGACCTTGGAGATGTGCAGGGCGGACAGGCCTTTGAGGCGCTCGTTCATGGGCTTCTCATCGATGTATTTGACGTCGATGAGGCCGCTGGAGATGGAGGATCGCGAGATGGAGCCATACTTCTCCTTCCGCGCCACCTCGTACTCGGACCAGATGGACGAGTTACGGCTGTACACCTTGGGGGCGCCGGGGCGCTCGAAGTGCATTCCGACCAGGCACACGGAGTTAGACATGGCTGCGACTCACTGCTGCAACGACACGCCCGCAGGCACCAAGGAGTAAGTCCCGGGGTCAGACCGTCCCTCTCTGACCCCTCTTCGTGGCAGGAGAAGCAGCGGGGGAGGAGAGGAAGGGAGAAGGGAGAGGGAGAGAGGAAGGAGGAACAGCTGCACAGAGTAAGGGGAGGGGTTGTGTGGGGGAGGTTGAGCGTCCAACGCCAGCAGGAGCTAGAATTCTTCCGCAAAGCCGTTCTTTCATTTCTTTCACTTAGGAAATTCCTTCGAGAGTACAGTCATCACTTAAACATATCTGTTATACAAAAGAGGGAGGGCTACGACATACGTAGAATTAACAAAGGGGAAACTGTATCAAAATACGTTAATCGTCGTTCGCAAAAAAAAGAAAAAAAAAAAAAAAAAAAAAAAATAAAAGAAAACAGTAAGAGAAAGATAAATTAACGAGCTAAGATCAATCCTTTCGGAATCTGAGAAAGATAGAGTCACGCAGAGATAGAGGAAATGACACTTTGGTGTATCTTTTGAATTTGTAATTACTTGCAGGGAAAAAGAGAGAGTAGAAGTTTACGAAAAGAAAGAGAGAGAGAGAAAAAAAAAACGTTGTTATGATAACCTTTGAGCCTTAATCCATAACAAAATCACAATTATAATATAAAGGGGAATCGTGACGTCATCACACTGCAATCAATTGGGCGATGATCATAATCAAGCTGACTGATCTTTAATGTCAACGGATTCGCAATGAAGTTCGTCCTCTTAAGACAATTCGCAAGTTTACTGTTCTTTCTCCTCAGGGGATTCGCAATGTTGCTGTTCCTCGACCCTTCGCCCTCCGCGACCCCCGTCACTCGTCCGCTCGCGCCTTGCTCCTCGCTTGGCCCGGCGAGTCGACCGCGCGACCTTGCAGCGCCAGGGAGTCTAGTCAGTCGTCCAGGTCCATTTTGCTGATGCGGTCGAGGATCTCCTGTGACGAGGGCATCTTCTTCATCATGCTCATGACGTCGACGTCGTCGTCGTCGAAGTCCAGCTTCTCGACCACGTTCTTGCGGGCGCGGGACGAC
>NC_061843.1:21159560-21162060 GCF_019202785.1 Penaeus chinensis | reverse complement strand
CGTGTTTGAATTTCAGTCTGATTGGGAAGGTGATGGATGGAGGGTTTTTGTGAAAAATAAGGTGGATTATGATTTTTTGATAGATTTGTAAGGTGTATTATTTTTGAAATGCCTTGTGGTATGATGTTTAATTTATTAATTGAATTGTAATGGGATTTATGAATGTATTGCTTGTTAGGTGGATTGTGAAATACATAATTATAAACTGAACTGTAATGTGATATATACATTTTAACTGAATTCTTATTTGATGTATAAGTCTTAATCTCAATTATGCTGCGATATATCTACATCTATATCTATCTATCTATCTATCTATATATATTGTGTTGTGAAGTAAAAGTTGTATATTGAATTATAAAATGATGTATCGATATTGAACTGAATTGATATATGACTTTTTAAAAAATAAAATGTGATTTCATGCTCGTATTTTAGTGTCACTTTAGTGAAGTGTCATATTTACAGGAACTGGAGAATATGTGAAATGTGAAACTGTGAAATAACATACAGTATGACCTTTTTAACTGAACATTTAGATATACAAGGAAATGGAAGCATATTGACAATTTATGAGTTACTGGTATACATATATATGTTTTTAATGAAATAAATCATTTCAGTAAAAGGGTATTTTCAAGTCAAAGGTATTTTCATCAATCTTAGAATACCTGTACATTAATGAGATGAATGAATAGTAACAGTTATACAGCAAAGACGATAGACGCATATAGAGAAAAAATGATATATAATCGACTTCGTAAACACATTCATTCTGCGCGCGTCTCTAGTTCAGTTTACGATCAGACGAGAAGGAAAATTTGCAGAGCAAGTCATATGCTCGATAAATTTGTCACTTGCAAAATATGCTTCCGTTGGCTATATATCAGATATATTGCACTCGCAGATGTTTAAATTTATGTTCTCCTTCTCTCTCTCTCTTCCTGTTAGCTCTCTCTTCATATATTTTTTTCACTGTTCTTTTTCATTACGTTTCTTTCTCTTTCTCTTTCTCATTATCTTATATTTTTCTCCTTCTCTGCCTGTGTCTCTCTTTTCTTCTCTCTCTCTTTCTTTCTCACTCTCCCTCTCTCTCTTTCTTTGTCTGTCTGTCTGTTTCTCTTCCCTTTCTCTCTCTCTCCGACCGTTTCGTTCCACCCCAGACGCTATATAATCTTAAAAGTATTATTCTCACCAAAGCCAATAATCCACGTTTTTTTTTATTCTGACCCGAAAAAAGGAAGAAGAAAAACAGAGAAAAATAAAAGAAATGCCCTTTATCGTTCTTTTTAACATTTCGCGGTTTCTCGGCTGACGCCTCCAGGCCACAGACACGGCGAGAAGGAATTTGAGAGAGACACTGGGGGGACGTGGAGAGGGAGAGAGGTTGAGGGAGGGGGAAGGGAGGGGAGGGAGAGAGAAGAGAGGAATAGGGAAGGGAAGAGGGGTTGTAGGAAAGAAGAATTGGAAAAAGGAGAGAGAGTGGATAAGGAAAAAAGAGAGAGAGAGGAATAACTCTCATAGTTGAGAGAATACACGCACACGGGGAGATTTTACAAAATATTATGTTTATGTATATTTCGTGTTAATGCTTGTAAGTCTCTCTCTCTCTCTCTCTCTCTCTCTCTCTCTCTCTCTCTCTCTCTCTCTCTCTCTCTCTCTCTCTCTCTCTTTCTCTCTCTCTCTCTCTCTCTCTCTCTCTCTCTCTCTCTCTCTCTCTTTCTCTCTCTCTCTCTCTCTCTCTCTCTCTCTCTCTCTCTCTCTCTCTCTCTCTCTCTATTTCCCTCTCTCTCTCTCTCTCTCTCTTTCTCTCTCTCTCTCTCTCTCTCTCTCTCTCTCTCTCTCTCTCTCTCTCTCTCTCTCTCTCTCTCTCTCTCTCTCTCTCTCTCTCTCTCTCTCTCTCTCTCTCTCTCTCTCTCTCTCTCTCTCTCTCTCTCTCTCTCTCTCTCTCTCTCTCTCTCTCTCTCTCTATATATATATATATATATATATATATATATATTTATATATATATATATATATATATATATATATATATATATATATATATATATATATATATATATATAGAGTGCCAAGTGATTTTGAATTACTACCCCACCCATTCTATATACACACACATCCATTCAACCTCATACAGATACATAGATACATATGTAAAGTAATTATGTATGATACTCCAATGTATATGATTATATCTGAACTAATTAATGTGTATTTGCATGCGTAATAGATGTATGTATAATATGCCGATAATAAGGCTATATATATAATTTGCATAATACAGTTATGTAGTATCTCGATAATGCAAAATACATAATGGTACCGAATTGTATGTTTTCATAATCTTACAGTCACAAACAATATTTAGAAAGAGACTATCTATTTAATATGAATAATATAACAGATAATAGAGTAATGGATATTACTGCAGTATATCGTATCTTTTGATATATGCATATATTAACTGACAGTGTCTAACACAATAACAAAGAAATTT
>NC_061843.1:21129560-21132060 GCF_019202785.1 Penaeus chinensis | reverse complement strand
CTGAAACAACAAAAATATTCATAATGATAATGATAAAAATGATAATGGTATCATGTAAAGTCGAATATTTGTTTACATGACCTTTATCGTAATCTACTAAAGTTAGCCCGGCGCTTTGCCACATTTCCATTCTCTCTCACCACCTGTAACTGTTATAGAAAACGAGGACTGACACAGAAAATTAAATAGAATGATTTGGTTTCAGAAGCAGAAATTCACGCAATAGATAATTTCATCTGGTAAAAATATGCCACTAGAGTTCACATGGAGTTTAAAGTGAACGTATATGCAAAACATAATATCTATGATTTATAAAAGTTACCCCAACCCTTAAACTATAACTTTATCGTTTTCTGTGACAAAGCATGTTCTTGAAAGAAAACGAGAATGTAACCGAAAATAGTAGACGAAGTCAAGGTCAATATTTCGTACAGCAACACCAAAGCTAAATAAAGTGTTCGTGTTCTGAGAAGTTTCTGGGTGTGTTACGAGTCTAAAATTTGTCAAATAGTGATTTCAGCCATTTTTCCTCTGTGCTCTCTTTCTCTCTCTCTCTCTCTCTCTCTCTCTCTCTCTCTCTCTCTCTCTCTCTCTCTCTCTCTCTCTCTCTCTCTCTCTCTCACACACACACACACACACACACACATATATATATATATATATATATATATTTGTGTGTGTGTGCATATATATATATATATATATATATATATATATATATATATATATATATATAAATATAAATACACACACGCACGCAAATACGTTTACACACACACACACACACACATATATATATGTATACAGACATACATATGCATATGTATAAATATATATATATATATATATATATATATATACACACACACATACATATACATATGTATTTGTACATGTATATGTATATATATACATATATATATATATATATATATATATATATATATATATATATATATGTGTGTGTGTGTGTGTGTGTGTGTGTGTGTGTGTGTGTATGTGTTTGTATGTGTATGTGTCACACACACACACATATATATATGTACATATAAATAAACATATGTATATATGAATATATATATATATATATATATATATATATATATATATATATATATGTGTATATATTCACATACACATACACCTATAGATAATATTCATAATCTCTATATGTATATATCCATGCATATACATACATAAGTATATGTATACATTTATATGCATATACATATATTATATGTATATATATTATATGTATATATATGTATATATATGTATGTATATATATGTATATATATATATATATATATATATATATATATATATATATATACATATATGTATACACACACACACACACACACACACACACACACATATGCAATTACATGAACATAGTTATGCAAATACTTTTTTGTTCAGATCAAGAAGTGACACTAAGGAGAAAAAACAAACAAAGTGTCTGCACAGCTCATATCACCAGTCATAATTTTGTTAAGGTATAAAAACGGTGCAAGTAAAAAATATAATAATGTTTAAGCCTTTGATTCGCCTGGCATGATGGTATGCCAAGAGACCTCAGGCGGAACGAACGTGACAGCGCTTCGCTTTAAACATAGGCGTAAAAAACGATATTATGATAACAATGCCAAAAGCAATTATGAGAATAAAAAGATATTTAAGATAATGTGAGAAATGGTGATACTGACCATAATAATGATGATTATGACGGAGATAATGATAATGATATTAATGATAATGAAAGTGAGGAGGATAAGAGAACAGATGATAATAATGAAGATAAAATTATAATGATAGTAATGATAACGATAATGATAGTGATAATAATGATACTGATGATAATAATGTAATAATAGCAATATTGATACTACAACAAATACTAATAGTGACAGTGATGATGCTGTTAATAGTAAGATACATTAACCATACCAAGCATGATAATTATAATGATGATGACGCTAATAGTAATAATGATAACAGTAATGATATGAACGATAGTAATAATAAGAATAATAATACCAAAAGAGATAATATAGCAAGGACAGGACATGATAATTCTGCATCTAATTCCAATGAAAACAAAATCCAGCAGCTGTTTCCCTCCAACAGACAATTTGATCCACAGCTCAGCGAGTGATATTGTTTGCCTCAAAGGATAAAAGTATATCACTTAATCTAGGTCGAGGTTTAGATCTCCTTGTTTTATAAGACTTTCACAGTGACAACAACAGTTACAGCAACAACGGCAAAAACAACAGCAACAACACAACAATAATAACTGTATGAGTTGATAATTTCACAATGCTTAATGTATTACTGTCGTTTCCATAGTAACTTCTTCAGAATCCTTTTTTTTTTAAACTTGAATAACATGTCCTTCAGTAAGTATTGTTAAAAAAGTCATGGCCATTCATACTCTTGTTCAAGATTTCCCACAATGAACTCACTACCTTATTTTTGCCACAGCAGTCGAAAGCCT
>NC_061843.1:21109560-21114560 GCF_019202785.1 Penaeus chinensis | reverse complement strand
TTGGCTTATGTACTTGTTTTATCTTTTATCTCTTCCACCCTTCTTCCTTCCTTATCTATTTCTCTTTCTTCCTTATCTATTTTCTCTTTCCTTCTTTTTCTTTATCTATTTTCTCTTTCTACCTTTTTCTTCTTTATCTATTTTCTCTTCCTTTTTTCTTCTTCCATTTATTCTTTTCTTTCTGCTTTCTCTGTTTTGTTTTCCTTTTTGATTTTTCTTTCTTCTCCGTTTTCCTTCAAAGGCTTTCCCTAACCCTTTCTTTCTTTCTTTTTCTATTTTTCTCATTTGCCTTACACTTAAAAAAAAAAAATCTCCTTTCTTTTCTTGTTCCTTCCTTTCTCTTGTCTTTCTTCTTGCCTTTATTTTTCTATTTCCCTCATTCTATTTCTCTTTCCATTTCCCTCCCTTCTCCTTTTATTTACTCTGCTCTCCCTCTTACGTAAAGGAATTAATAAAATAAAGAATAATGGAAGAATAGAAAGAAAGAAAGAATAACAAAATAAAGGAATTGAAGAAGGATATAAAAAAAGACGAAAATATATGACAAGTGATAACAGAAACCGACTGAACGAAAAAACAAAAAACGAACGAAAGGGATGAATGAAAGAAGGAATAAGAGCCCAAACGAAGCAAGAGCCGAACGAAAGGGATGAATGAGAAAATGAATAAAAGCGAGGAATGCGCGAGTCGCCTCGAGCCAGGGCGACGTGTGGGATCCTTGCTGCCTTCCTTGCGCCTTCGTGTTCGTCTTGGTCTTGAGTTTTATTGGATTTTATCCCTTTTCCTTTTACCAATTTTGATTTTTAAAACAAAAAGTATATATATATATATTTTTTTCTTTGTTTAAAAAGGATTTGGGGATCTTTTTTTATTATGATTTTCACTTTATTTTTGTGTTTCAATGTTTTTCTTGATCTATTTTTTTTGTTTATTTCTTTATTTTATTTTTTGTCATATACCATGAGAAGAATCCTTTGTATACTCCTTAACTGCCATATATACAGTGTATCAAAATACCTGTCTATATAATCTTATGTCCATCTTTCCATCTATCTATCTATCTATCTGTATATCTACCAATATATCTATTTATGATATTCCTATTGTTTTATCAATTTGTCTACCTGTAACGTGTTTGTTTATCAATTTGTCTACCTGTAACGTGTTTGTTTATCAATCAGTCAATATGTGTATCATATACAATATCTATAATATAATCTTTCTTTATATTCATAATTTACCTATCTATATATCTATAATCTGCCGATATATATGTATATATATATATATAAATATATATATAAATAAATATATATATATATATATATATATATATGTATATAAACTACTTATCTATCTATAGATCTATAACACATCTATGTGCACACCCTCAGCCACACACATTACGAGTGTTCATCACGAGTGTTCAGCTAAAGTAATCAAGACAGCTTAGCCAAGTTGCCTAACCATTTACCGAGAAACGAACATTTTTAGAATTACACGAAGGAGAATGAAATGCCGAGAGCGAAGTCTTGACGCAACGACACGGCGCCAAAGAAGTTATAAAGCTTCTGGTAAAACGTTGAGCGTTAAGAGAGACGATCTTTAAACGTTGTTCATGTGGAACGAAATAGTGGGTGTGCTGAGCGTCTTATGAGACCCCACAAATCGCAGTGTGTGGCGGAGATTTAGGTGGCAATGTCGTATTTGAATCTTGTTCGGTGTCTGTTAGTGTCTATCTATCCATTCATTAAGCTATTTGTTTATTTATTTACTTATTTGTCTATCTCCTAATCTGGATGCCAATCTATTTACGTATCTCAGTCTGTATATTAGTCTTTTTGTTAATTACTCAATTATTTTCTTTATTCATATATCTATTTACACAATTATTTATTACTCTATCTACTCCTACATTCGCTCATCCACCTCTTTATCCATCTATGAGTCTCTCTACTTCTTTATCTATCTATCCATCTACTTATCACATATTCCTTTTATCTATAAATTATCTATTGTTATAATTTATTAACTTGTCCACTTCTCTACCTATCCATAAATCTACTACTCTATCTTTTCCTTCCTTCATTTTTTCTCTATTCACTGATCTATCCATACATCCATCTACTTACCACCCATGCCCTCTTTCTATAAATTTCCGTACACACCTATCCATCTATCTCTCTACTTCTACTCCGCACATACCACACACTGACATCTACAAGGCCGAACGTAGCTATGTAGGTCACTTCCTTACACTTAACATTCACTGACATGTTTACAACGTGTATGAGACCTTTTTGCAAGTGCTAGAAAGCTTCAGTGTTTTAAGTGATTTATTCCTGATAAATCTGCTTTTTTATGATTTCTTATTTGGGTCGTGTTGATTTATAGTATTTTCATGTTTTTGTTTTGTTTAATGTCAAGTTATATATAAATATATATATATATATATATATATATATATATATATATATACATACACACACACACACACACACACACACACACACACACACACACACACACACACACACATACACACACATATATATATAAATACAAACACACACACACACACACACACACACACACACACACACACAACACCCACCCACACACACACACACACACACACACACACACACACACACACACACACACACACACACACACACACACACACACACACACATACATATATATATTTATATATATGTATATATAAATATAATATGTATATATAAATATGTATATATGTATATATGTATACATATATATATATATATATATATATATATATATATATATATACATACATATATAGATGGATAGATACACAGATAGATAAATCAATATTTCACGCGTTTGAATAGAGAAAAACATATCTAATCTTCTTCAGTTGATAAGAAATTCTAATCAAGAAATATCAGTAAACTTATATAAATAAAATGAAAAGAAGAAAAAAAAATGTATCCACCTTTACCTCAAAGAAGGTTAATCACATCCTAAGTTTCAAAGAAAACCTAAAAATACGGCCAATGACTTACAAAATTATATAAAAAAAAAAAAAAAGTTTCCCCTTCCATTAATCATCTGTCAAAAGCAGGTGACTAACCTAAATGACTGAACTTGTATATATACCTGTCTCGCGCCGGAGCCATAAGGCAGCGCGCCACCAAGTTAGGGCAAGTGTCAAGGGAAGAGAGCTGTATCTCTTAGTATCGAATTGGCCGGGGATTATATGGTAAGTGACAGAGTGTTTTTGTTTTATTATAAGCGGACGGGGGGTTATTTTACTTGATTTCTATTCACGAAAGAATGAAATGGACTTTATACACATACACACACACACACACACACACACACACACACACACACACACACACACACACTCACACACACACACTCACACACACACACACACACACACATACACACACACACACACACACACACACACACTCACACACACACACACACACACGCACACACACACACACACACACACACACACACTCACACACACACATACACACACACACACACACACACACACACACTCACACACACACACACACACACACACACTCACACACACACACACACACACACACACATACATACACACACACACACACACACAAACTCACACACACACACACACACACACACACACACACATACACACACACACACACACACACACACACACACACACACACACACACATACACACACACACACACATACACACATATATATATGTATATATACTGTGTGTATGTGTGTATACGTATTCATACATACATATATATATATATATATATATATATATATATATATATATATACATATATACATATATGAATGTGTATATGGGTGCGCCATTGTGCGAATGTTTGCATGCACATGCGTGTTTATGCTCTCATGAGCGTATTTGTGTGTGTAGGGCCCACCTCTCAGATTCCTACAGTGTGTTTGTGTGCGCGCGTAAGTGTACATAGGTGTGCATGCATTCTTCCACTGACGTAAATGATTGCCTCCCTGAATGCATTACGAGAGCTGTCATGACGTGCAGATAGTACGCTAAAAGCACACACATCAATGCTTTCCATTATGCACCTTCTCTTTTAAACAACGAATGCACTTTGTATCACACACACACAAAACAGAAAGAAAGAAAGAAAAAAAGAATACTCTTGCGGCATGTTCTATTAAATCCTTTTTCTCTTCATCCTTTTCTTCTCCCTCCTCTTCTTCCTCCTTCTCTCATTCCCCTTCATTCGCATTTATATCCGACTTCTCCACTTCGTCTTTCTCCCTCTCCTTCTCTTCCTCCTTCACCTCCCCGTCTTCTTCTTCTATTTCCTCGACGTCCTTCGCTTCCTCTTTTCCACTCCCACCCACACTTCCTCCTCCTCCTCCTCCTCCTCCTCCTCCCTCCTCCTTCCTCCTCCTCCTCCTCCTTCCTCCTCCTCCTCCTCCATCTCCTCCTCCTTCTCCTCCTCCTCCTCCTTCCTCCTCCTTCCTCCTCCTTCCTCCTTCCTCCTCCTTCCTCCTCCTTCATCCTCCTCCTCCTCTTCCTCCTCCTTCCTCTTCCTCCTTAAATACTAATAAAACAAAAGCTGTTTACAAGGAGATATATAGAATTATTTGTCCTGGCATTGGCTTGAGGGAATGCGTGCCAAGGTCAAGCGAGCGAACGAGCAGCGAACAAGAAAGGAAGAGGATGTTACAGATAGCGTTACCTACTGGCTCTTCGTCGGTCCAGCGTTTTAGAGAGAGAGCTAGTATTTTTTTTTTTTTTTTTTTTTTAGATTTTTGAGATATAGATGTATAGCCATGAGAAAACAGGGAAAAGGCCTTTTTTTTTTTTTCTTTTTTTTTTTTTTTTTACTTTTCCATCTCTAACTAGAAATTAAGCAGAAGGAGAAAGAGAGAGAAAGGGAGGGGGAGAGAGGGGAGGAGAGAGAGGGATAAATAGCATCTTAAGAGTA
>NC_061843.1:21097060-21104560 GCF_019202785.1 Penaeus chinensis | reverse complement strand
CTGTTTCTTAACTTATTTTTTTTCGCTATTTCTTAGCTTATTTTCCTTTGCTATTCTCCGCTATTCTTTAGCTTATTTCCTTTTACTATTCTCCGCTATTCTTTAGCTTATTTCCTTTTACTATTCTCCACTATTTCTTAGTTCATTTTCTACTTTCGTTTGCTGCTTTGCGGTATCTCGTAGTTTGTTTGTTTTTCTATTTATTCTTTTTTTTTTTTTTTTTTTTTTTTTTTTTTTTTTTTTACTTTCATTTGCCAATATACCGCCATTTCTTTGCTACTTTGCTAATTCCTTTTGTTATTTTTTTTTTCGCTATTTCATAGCACTCTTCTGACTCCTCTGCTACTTCGCTAGCTTCAAAGTTTGTTTTTTAGCGGAAGTTGCTGTTTTCCCTGATGCTTAAAGCCCTGTGTTTACGAACGCCTCAGTACCTGCGGAGGAGAGGCAAGGAAACCGCAGCCAAATCTTCAACTTATCGTATCAAGTGGATGTCATATACTATCTTAGTCTTATCTTGTCGAAAGGGTGTATAGATATCGCATGGGAATAGGAGACATCTTATTTTACGGAGTGAATATCAAGGACTGTTCGAAATTTATGTTTATTTCCTTATCGGGAGAGTGTATAGATGTTACATCTGATCGGAATCACAGACTTATCTCATTTTATCTCGAGGATAACACAGTTTATTGAAATCTCTAATAAGTAAAGATGTCAGTTTTTTTTATCGCAAAACGAGATTTACCACGTTTTAACGAGAGGATCTTATTTTTTATTTATTTGTTCTTTTTTTTTATCGAAATCCCAAAATTTTCGGACTTATCGCATCGTCATGTAATACTGAAGCTGCCTAAGATTTAACGAAAGAATATGTGAGCTTATCAAAATCTCATTTTCATCTTCTCCAGACCATGGAAAGTTCTCGAATCTATCGTATCAAAATGTCAACATATTAGAGAAACCTCCAATTACATCTCACCATTTTTCTTTTTTTTCTTTTTTTACCTTATCATCAAAAGAATTCTGCGCCTTATCGAAATTCTCATTTATCTTCACTAGAGGATTTAGTGATGTTTCATCTTATCGACATTAAAGACTTCTCACGATGATGTCACATCTTGTCGGAATGTCAGATTCATCTTTCGAAAGGAGTCAGAGGCTGTGTCTCTCAACTTGGTTTATTGCAAGCAGAGAAAGGCAACAAGGACGGATGATGCACACACACACACACACACACACACACACAACACATACACACACACACACACACACACATATATATATATATATATATATATATATATATATGTTCATATCTTTACATACGTCACTTAGAATGATCTAAATTTGTTATTTTAATTCATGCATAGTGATCTCTCCAATTGCGGTTAACCTTTACATCGTACGGTATAGAACTAAGCACACATATATTTAAAGTTATGTAGCAAATGTACAGAGAAATTAAACAATTCGTGTTATGTGTTATTTCGTAGCGTATCTGCCGTTTCGTCGTCACTAGACACTTTTCGTTGACAGGTTTCCTCGCCAATGACGTCACTTCTGTCACTTAAACACGCACACATTCAGAAACATACGTACACTGACACACACATACATATAAAACTATGCGCGTGCACACACACACACACACAAACACACACACACACACACACACACACACACGCACGTACATATTAAAACAAGAAGAGGAACACGAATTACAACAACAAACACAAAATCAAGAAAACCAACCGTAAAAAAAAAAAAAACACACAACAACATATTTTTGCACTGTTTACATTAGAAAAAAAAATCTCCCCAGACTCATCTTCCCTAACTAAACCTATTCGAGTCTGGGTGAGTCAGTGCTGGCCGGGCGCCGTTGACTCAGTCTGTCAACGAGTGAAGTCGAAGTGGCTGGTGAGTAAGGAGGTTGATCAGGGTTTATTATTAGAGGTGAATGTAGTTCAGCTGTTAATCACAGTTCGTAGGTGGAGTGTGTGAGTGTAGTTAACTATCTTCATAAAACATAGGTAATTTGAGTTATGTAAATACATACTTATAGTTCGGTGTATTTTATGAACGAAGTTGATTCATGTTCTTTATGATTTATGATCATGTTCAAATTATGGTTAGGTAAAAAACCCACAATGCAGAATCCGCTCCCTTTCCTCTTCAGACCTGAAGATGGGATCCAGGTGGATTTCGAAAGTGTAGTCTTATTTTCATTAAATCTAGTTTTTGCCTTGTGGGTTTTTCTACCATAGTATCTACACGGGAGAGTGTTTTACCATTCAAATTATAGTTTATATGTATGGTTAATTTTCTTCATGATCATAAGTAATTATAGTTTACAACTATAGTTCAGAGTCATTGTTACCTGTAATTATAGTTCAAATTTATAACTCTTTATATTTATAGTTATGGTTAATTGTAGTCAATAATAACTAGCAATTATAACTGATAACAGTTCATAATAATAATAAATCTTATTTTAAGGTTGGAGTTAACTGTTATTCAGAATTTTAAAGATACTTATAATAATTCCCAAGAAGTAATTATCCTAAAGGTAATCATATTGATATAAATAACAATTTTATGCAAGGAACGATTTTATTGCTCATACACATCAAGCTGATTTTCACAAAAAGTAATAATCAACTTTGTGAATCTCGTAAAATTATGTAAAAGCGTCTGTGGTTATTCCATATTTATCCTTCGTGGGTGTAGTTATAGTTTTATATGGTATATTCAGTATAGTTGTGTTAAGGTGATGAAATTCATATAGTTTATATAAAGTGATCTATGAAATTAGAAGAATACAGTTTATATAATATATATAGTTAATGGTGCAATTTATTTCTTAATTTTTAAAACATTTTCCATTTATTTTTTAGTACTTCAATATTTCTATATTTCTGAATGTCTCTCCTCTTCTCGTGCTTCCATACACCATCAGTTCTCTCTGTCTTCCCTTATTCTCCTTTATCTCCCTGTTTCTCGTATCCGTTTATTTCTCACCGCTGTCTCTTTCCTATCTCTCCATCGGTTGCTCTGCTATTTATATTCTAATCGAAATTATCTCCCTCCTCCCTTCATCCTTATCTCATTTTCTGACATCTTAATTTATCAATGTCTATGGCTATCTCCTTTCTTGTAGAGTTTTTGTTTTCTCTTCCTATGCTTTCTCTTCTCTCTCTCTTTAGAGAAGGAGAAGAAGGAGAGGGAGAAGGAGAAGAAGGAGAGGGAGAAGTAGAAGAATGAGAAATGGAAGGGGAAGAAGAAGACAAATATATCCATGTATCTCTGCTGCTTAAAACAAAAAACAACAACAAAAACAAACGAAAACAAAATAAAAAAAACAAGTATACATTTTCTTTCAACTAGCCACGAAACAACACACACAAAAAAAGAAGAAATAAAAACATGCCATAAATTTACATCAAAAGTGTTTAAAGATATTAACTACAGATGCTAAGTGGACCGGCGTGTCTGTGTTCTTAATGTTTTCAAATACGTGTATACAGACACACAAGCGCATACGCACATATAAACAAATACATGCATATGAATTCACAACAAAAATGAAAAGAAAAGAAAAGAAAAGAAAAAAAAAAAAAAAAAATACACGGACACGATCATGTGTGTGTATGTCTGTCTGTGTACTTGTGTATGTGTGTGTGTGTGTGTTAAAATAATGATAGCAAAAACAATAGTAATAATAATTATAACAACAATAATCTTTATATTTAATATAATAATGATAATAATGTGAATAAGGATAACAACATCCATTAAAATAAGGATGATAATATAAATGATAATAACAATAGAATAGAAGTAGTAATAATAGTGGTAGTAATGACAATTATACAAATAGTAATAGTAATAATCATGAAATAGTAATAATCGACATCAACATCAGCAAGAACAACAATAATAATGGTAATAGTGATAATGATGACACTAATAATATTACTATTAATGATAATGATAATAATAGTAATAATAATGTAATTGACAATAATCATAATAGTAATAACAGTAATCATAATGATACTGATAATAATAATAGTAACAATAAAAATGATAATAATAATAGTAACAATAAAAATAATAATAATAATAATGATAATAGTAATGATAAAAACGATAATAATGATAGAAATACTAAGGATAATAATAATGATGATAATAATAACAATAGTAATAATAATAATAATAATAATGATAATAGTAGTCACAACAACAACAACAACAATAATAATATAATAATGAAAATGATAATAATAATGATGATGATGATAATGATAATGATCATAAAAATGGTAATGCTAATATTAGTACTAATGCTAATTATGATAGTGATAATGATAATGATAATAGCAATGATAATTATAATGATAAAGATAATAATAATGATAATGATAATGATAATGATAATAATAATGATAATAGTGATAATAATGATTATGGCAATAACATTATTATTGATAATTGTAGTATAACTGTAGTAGTAATAACAACAATAATGATGATAATAATGGTAATGAAAATAATATCAATAGTGATGATAATAGTAACAGTAGTAATAATAATATAGATGATAGAAATAGTAAACACAGTAATGATAATAATGAAAATAACAATGAAAAGGATAATGCATTCATTCCCCTGTGACTCTAGGGAACTGAAACTTGGACAACAGGATCATTAGACATAAAGAATAACGAAGGCGAAGTGTCATCAGGGTGTCATCAGGGCAGTGGTTATGACAGCGAGTGGATGGAACAAAGGCAGTGTGTGTGTGTGTGTGTGTGTGTGTTTGCGTGTGTGTGTGTGTGTTACTATTGAACTCCGCAATCACAAGGAATATTTTGAAAGGTGATTTCTGATATCACCGTACTTAAAGTCCCCAGTTGTCACAGAGATCCGTTCGTCTGTCTGTCTGTGTGTCCTATTGTGACTGTTATTGTAAGTAGTATAATCATTATTATTATCATTATCGTTTTTGTTATTATCATCATCACTATCATTACTGGTATAGCTATTCTTTTTCGAGGCAAGGACACTTCATTGAAATAGTTAGACCGTCAATTTATGCAAGTACATTATTTACACGACAATCCGAGGGCGGAAGCGAAGAAGGAAGGGATTGGGGGAAAGGGGAAAAGGAGAGGACTTAAAGAGGAATAGGGAAGGATAAGGGGAGAGAGAAGGGGCTCAGAAAAAAAAGTGGAATGGGTGAGGAGTAGAAGGGGATGAGAGAGCGAAGGAGGCGGGGAATGGAGGGAGGAAGAGGAGGGAAATGGGAGGGGGCAGATGCAGGGTTCATGTGGGAGGGAGGAGTGAAAAGAAGGAAGATTTAGAAGGAAGACGGGGCGGCAGAGCGGGAAAGAAAACTAGAGGAGGGAGTTGAAAGGTAAATGGAAGGTGTAAGAATAAGAGAGCAGTACCTTTTTATCCGCAGAATTTCCACGGGTCCCGCTAAAGAAAATTAATATGTATATATATATGTGTGTGTGTGTGTGTGTGTGTGTGTGTGTGTGTGTGTGTGTGTGTGTGAGTGTGTGTGTGTGTGTGTAATATATATGTATAACATAATTACTACTACTGTTACTACTGATGATAATTATTGTAATCATAATAATAGTAGTACTGATAATGATAAATATAGTAATGATAATCATAACCTCAGTGATGATTATGATAATGATAATATTAACAATATTAGTATGGTCATAATAATGACAATGATGATAATGAATATAACAATGATAATATTAAACAAACAAATAGATAAAATAATGAGCATCGATAAAAAAAACTATTTACGCAACGCTTGTCATTGTTTTGTTGTTGTCGTTGTATTTCGCGCAAACGCACTGCACAAACATCTCAGTGTTGTGTGCAAAGCATTGGCAGTGTGTCACACTGGCTGGTCCAGATGGTTACTAATTCTGTACATTTATGTGGGTGACTGTGTGATTATGTCAATGTGTGACAGTGTGTGTGTGTGTGTGTTTGTGTGCGAGTGTGTATGTGTATGTGTGTTGGATTGTGTGTGCACGAGCGTGTCTGTAGTGAATGTTCTTATATGTTTGTGTATATATGTTATTTTGTGTGTGTGCATGTTTGTATGTGTATATGTGTGTGTGTGTGTGTGTGTGTGCGTGTGTGTGTGCGTGTGTGCGTGTGTGTACGTGTGTATGTGTGTGTGTGTGTGTGTGTGTGTGTGTGTGTGTGTGTGTGTGTGTGTGTGTGTACGTGTGTGTGTGTGTGTGTGTGTGTGTGTGTACGTGTGTGTGTGTGTGTGTGTGTGTGTGTGTGATTTGTGTAGTAAACTGTGTTAATACAAGACACAGAGAACCGTAACAATGAAAATCCTTATCCCGGCAGATAATAAGTACATGATATTGAAGAAACAGCAATGTTGTGAATTCACACATGACAAACAGCAGCGCTCGTGCCAATGATTTTAACAAGCTGACAGATTTCGTTTTTTTTCTAATACTATTATAAACGTAAAAATATATGGGTAAAATCTTTCTATTCTGGCTGTAGAGCGCTATTTTAGTAATGTTCCTACGTTGAAATGCAACAATCCATGGGTTCCGCAGCTGGGTTTTTGAGTTTTTTTTTTTTACTGTTTCATTATGCAAAGAAGTTATTTGTATAACCATAATAGCATATTGATCTTGCAATAGTCAATGATATTACTGAGTCATGGTTCTCTACCACAGGGTACGTTCTTTTAAATGAATTTGCCAAAATACTACAAAACTCAAAGAAGGTACGCGGTGGATGATGCAACGCCTATACAGGTACACACGTGACTAAGCCTAGGATCACACACTTAAAAGACCAAGGATGTATCGACATTCCGAAAACGATACTTACAATTCTTTACACCAATTTGCATTAATCTTCTGATTTTATTAACATGATTTGGGCTGCAACTCCTCCTGCGGTTGCCATTGTCATTATATTATGATGTTTACAGTTGTTGTTGTTATTATTGTTAGTATCATCATCCTTATTATTGTTATTATTACTATTATCGTTTATTATTATTATTATTGTTGTTTTCATCATCATCAACAACATCACACCTACTAGCATTTTTTTTTATTATTATTGCTATTATTATCATCATTATAACCGTTATTGTAATTATTATTATTATCATCCCTATTATTATTATCAACATCAATGTTATTAACATCAATGTTATTATTATCATCGTTGTTAGTAGTAGTAGTAGTATCCCTTATTATTATTATATTATTATTGTCGATATTATTTTTATCATCACTGATATTACTATTATCATTATTGTTATTATTATCATCATCACCATCATCACTATCAATACCATTATCATTATTGTTTTATCATTATGACCTTTATTGAACTTCACTGCTATTATTGTTATTATTGTTATTATCATCACTATCATTATCATTTATAATTATTATTATCATCATCTTCATCATTATT
>NC_061843.1:21089560-21092060 GCF_019202785.1 Penaeus chinensis | reverse complement strand
GTACATATACATATATATTATATTATATATGTATACATATATATATATATATATATATATATATTTATATCTTTTAATCGTCAGACTGAACTTGAATAATTAGTTAGAAGCTTCGGTGCCAAATGAAGCATTATAACAGCGAGTCCGGGGCGGCAATGTCATCCCGCGTCGCAGGACATCACTTTTACATCTGTGAGAGTTAAAGTTGCAATCTACTATTGCCTATGACTAACTACTGGTTCATGAACGAAAAGACCCACTTTATTAAAATGCTTGACTTTGACACTTGCTGACTGTTAAAGCATACAAACGAACAAAGCAAAATATTAATTTAGGTAGTGTTAATAATGATAATAATGATAGTAATCAAGATAATGACCATTGCAATAATAATGATAATAATAACTGCAGTAACCGCTTTGGATCGTGACATAGTTTGGAATTGCATGGTTATCTACACAAATTCACCAGGGGCGATAGTGCATTCGGAAATGTTATTTTCATGACCAATTTCCGCCTTCATTTCATTACAATAGAGCCGTCTCTGGTACAGTGCAAATTCCCAAAGCGTTGGGACTTCGGCTGATGACGTCATTAATCCTCATAAGTGTTGATTGGCTGGTGAATGCACTGCCAGACATAGGGCGAGTTAGGGAAAAACTTTCGAACACCTCATTCCACACAGAATACTCAAGTATCAACAATAACATACCAGCACAAATGACCGCTCAAGACGTCCAGAGACACTTTCTCTTTCGCCCCCTCTCTCTCACTCTCACTCATTCTCTCTATCTCTAATCCTCTCTCTCTCTACCCCCCCCCCCCTCCCCAGAAACTGAGCAAAACCATTTTCTGGGGCGCTGTGAGACTCCCGATATATATATATATATATATATATATATATATATATATTTAATTAGCTGTTCTAAGAGCACTTTAAAGCTACGATCTGTGCCTTCCCCTACAAATGATGCTCCTGCTCTCTCTCTCTATTCTAGGAGCATTTTGGTATTGGTATTTTCACAAAATTGTATCAGTTTTCATCCACGCAGTGAGGAGAGGTCTTTCCCTGGATATGGGCATCTTCTGCACATACCATAAAAGTGTTCTTAAGCCAGATCTCTTATGCACATGTGCAATGGGAGCGTGCAGCATTAAATTCAATTCACCTTCAGACCAGGCTTTACTTTTGAGCTCATGTCTTAATCCTGCACATGTTCTTAATGAGCTCCCTAATCCCACCATTCACGTATGACAATGTTATCAACTCCATAGAAAAGATAGAGTCAAGTAGCTATTAATATATATAATAGGCAATACTGAAACAAATTTGAACTTTTTCATGTAAAAGATTCATCAGTATATATTTTTATATAAGGTGTGGGATATTCAAACTGCAAATATAACTCTCAACAATGAAAAGAAAAGCAAAAAGAAAATCCCACAGAGAATTCCAGAGTTTACGGACACAGAAAAGGCAATGCTATTTCCAGGTTGGAAAAACATTCCCAACTTATGCAATATATTAATCAAATAAAGGTGAAAACTTTTAATAACATCACTACCAGGTTTGAAATTCAAAGTACAAACTTCTTGGTTCTTTAAACTAAAGTGACTTCAAAACCACATGGACATTTGTTATCATGATCCTTACTAGCATCACCCTGTAAAAAAATACCTTACCCATGCCCCATGATCACACACGAGAAAGGGCTCTCGGAGAAAACTCCTGCGAATATTGATTGATATTATGAGTATCGGTCGTCTAAAATATTTATAGGCTATTTAAAGCCATTTATACAAATAAATTTGCATTGACACAGATATATGTGTGTATATATATATATATATATATATATATATATATATATTTATTTTTCTTCTGTAGCAACCGTTTCCTTATCAACATTAGCATATAATATGAAACTTGTAGAAGGTGAATGCTAATTGCCATTACACAGATACCCGCTTTTTCATGTAAAACAGCAGATTTGCTGATAATCACATTGACTCCTGCACCTGGCAGTGTGTATTGCATCTTCTGTGCAAGTACTGTGGATTTGGAATTAACTTTTATGATGCGTACAGAAGACACCTTATGACATTTCATGTTTATAATATTCATTGCTATTATAGCCATATCGCATGTTCAAATCTTATACACACACATTTTTAACAATATGCAAAATTGAAGGAATCAATAGCAACATCCGTGTATTTGAAAGGGAAAAGTTTCCAACACCGAAAATATTTTTGGTGTTCATGCTTTATTTCTTTGATCTCTGGATACAGAATGTTCTAAAATTATATTTAAATATATTTCTCTGGTGAAAAATGTACAATCGAGTTGGGTCTCTAGTACCGAATTTCAGGTTTATTTTCAGGCTCAATGGGTGGAGATTAAATTATGACATAAAATCGCGCAGCGCGTCAACGGCTCTTCGAAACATTGGAGAAAATCCAACACGTTGGTTCTTTCCTTGATATACCAAAGACGGCA
>NC_061843.1:21069560-21082060 GCF_019202785.1 Penaeus chinensis | reverse complement strand
GAGGAAGGGAGGGAGAGGAGAAGGGGGAGGAAGCAGGGAGACAGCATGATGGTAGCAGCATACCTAAACATACTGTAAATGAATATTCCGCGATACCTTACTAGTATATTGTAATAAAATGATTATTCAATTATGCATCGCGATGGAAGATAAATGTAGAATACAATACGAAAGCGGAAGTGTCTAACAATGTGAGCGCCGCGTTATTTTACTAAAAGCTTGCAATGATGATGTTAATCTTATTGCGATAGACTGATATGGACAAGGGAGTGGTGACAATGATAAACTTGAATATATTATAAACGTGGTAGCCAATTTAGTTCGGCGTTACCGCATTAGAAAATTGTACTAATGACGATGACATCCTTTTTACAAAATATGACAGGTGAAGGGTGATATCTATTGCTAATGCGAACAAAAATAATGTTTTCATGCCCAGAAAGTGTTAAGGATAAATATCATGACGTAAATTCAGTAGATTATTCGACATTATATAATAATCTAGTTCTGAAATTATCAAATATATGAAGTACATAGTGTTTGTTCCAATACCATCACTTTTTATACATCTTTTTATGTTCAGGTTTTCCCCTTATTTTGGCCCTTGCCAGAGTCCAAATGAATGCCAGCGTGAGCCAATCCAGTCGATCAACTGAAATGAGAATATCACCCTCGAGTGTGACGCTGGGATTGAAATGATTCTCTCTTTGAAAGACCTGTAGATTACTTTTGGAAGGTGAAAAACGTCACTTTTCTCCTATTTGAAAAGATAGAAGGAGTACTCTGTCCCTCGTTCGCCCCTCCCTTCTTCCTTTCGCCTCCTTTCTTCCACTTCCTTTCCCTTTCTCGCTCTCACCCCTAAATCTTCTTTAAATCCAATTCACTCCTCCCATCTGCCCTCATCGGTCCCCTCCAACCTGCTTTCTCTTCTTCCATATCCTTATCTTTGCACCCTTATCCCTTTCACTCCTTCTTCCACCCCCCCCCCCCCCCTTTTCCACCTCTCCCTCTCACATTATTCATCTCCTCTATTTCTTCTTCACAGTCTCCCTTTTCTCTTTCAGTCCCCTCCCCTTCCCTTTCTACCGGTCCCCTTTTCTACTCCCCCTTCCCCTCCTACCTTCTTCGTTAACCTCCCCGCCCCCCTGTTCATAAACGAATGGTCTAACTATTTAAATGCAGTGTACTAAAATTATGACAATAATAATTCCAACAATAATGATAATACTGCTTTCTTTGTACCATCGCTTCTCAACCTTGCATGGACTAAACAACATATATATATATATATATATATATATATATATATATATATGTATGTAAGTATGTATGTATATGATCACACACACACACACACACACACACACACACACACACACACACACACACACACACACACACACACACACACACACACACGCACGCACACACACACCGAATCAAATACCTTATTGAGGACGATGTAGGTTTTGAAAAGCTCGTGACTCAACGGCGATGCTCTACAAAGCGTAAGGATGCACTCTAATGTGGATTTGCCAGAAGTGAATCCCGATTCCTCAGGTCTCATACGTAGCAAAACGATATGAGCAAGACCTAATTTGATATGTTGTGTAAGGCATTGCCTCTCCGATAACCCCAGTCCCATTGATCGCCTTCCCCGTTCCAGAGAGGGGTAACGACGCCCCTCGGCAAGTACTAGATTGTGGGATGGCAGCCAGGACAGCTGTCAAAAGTTCACCACCAACCTTTAACAGCTTAGCAGGGTAATTGTCTTCTGCATTACCTCTCTTCAGCTTTGAAATAGCCTCCTAAACTTGTCACCCAAGAAGGTTCCTTACTGATGGGTGGATCCAGCCCTGGGAAAACGACTGCTCGAAGTACATCAACACGATCTGAGATGATCTGGTAATCTACTGAGAGGAGGGCTTACAGTTCAACTTTCTCAGGGTTTGGTCAGTATTTACTAAGAAATAGTCTTCCACGCCCTCAAGTTTGGTTCCAAATTTATCAATCTAGGGGGTACACACATATATTTATTTGTATGTATGTTTATTTATACTGTATGTAATAGCTGAATTTTTTTTTTTTAAATCTTTTGAACTCTTAGTGATTTGCACAATAGTTGATTGATTGTTGAAAGAAACATAATTATATTTACATGATAAGAAAAGCTCAGTTGGTGTATTTCTGAACAGTTGTATGCAGATATTTGTGTATAGACTCATTTAGATTTTTATTAACAGCCAATGTAAAGACAGTAAAGAACAAATACGTTTTTTAGTCTAGGTAAATAAGGTAAAATTAGGATGGTGAGCGAGAAGAGGAGAGAGGAAAGAGAGAGTACGTACAGAAGTTAAACAGATGGATCAATGTGAAGAGGAAAATCCATTATACACAAGTCATTGCAAATCCCTAGTCTCCGTGTGTCAGGCCAATAAATACACATTTACGATTTTCTTGGTCTGCCTTACTTGGGTACATGTAACATCATTAACCTCGAAATATCTGCCAAGTGAGATCAATCTTTTATTCGCCTTTTTTTTATATATTTTCTCCTTCCTTCCTCCGTTGCCTTTGCCTCTCTCTCTCTCTCTCTCTCTCTCTCTCTCTCTCTCTCTCTCTCTCTCTCTCTCTCTCTCTCTCTCTCTCTCTCTCTCTCTCTATCTCTCGCTCACTCTATTTTTGTTCTCTTCCCCTCTCCCAGGTTTTTCCTTTCGCCCTTTTTACAAGCCTCTACTAATGAACTGTAAATAAACTGTAATTTTCCCACGTACACCCTGTGACAGTCATCAGCTGGTGTATGTCGTTGCATGAATTAGTTTTACAAAATTGAGATCTTACTCAGTGTACAGGACAGGCTACCAAATGAAGAAAAATATAAGATTCTATAACTACAGGCGTCTTCTGTACCGTATTAAAGTTTAATCCATATCCACAGTACTTGCACCGAAGATGCAAGACACACCTGCCAGACGCATGAATCATTGTGATTATCAGTAAATTTGCAGTTTTACATGAAAGAGCTGGTATAATTTTAATATCACACGGTAAAGTTGATAACAAGACGTCTGTTACAGAAAGAGAAACGGCCATTTCCGCATACCATACGAATGCGATAATGGAGCCTGGACTTTGGATTAAGATGTCTGTAATATATTTATCAGCCATTGTAACGTCTGCACTTCAGTTAAATTGTGCAAATCTGTTACTTGTATTACAGTTTTGTATACATTCTTACATCATGATACAGGTAATCGTTGACTACTCACTCCAATCAATGCCGAAGTCATGGCGCTAGCATCGCATTCGTATAATTTGCGGTAATCGTGGTAACCCTGATATACAGCAGCATTATATCATGATAATTATATCTGTGTCAGATATATATATATATATATATATATATATATATATATATATATATATATATAACTTCAAAATAATTTTTAAAGTTCATAGGCAATTTATCTGAAGGTGACAAACAAACATCAGATATTCTCAACATTATTCTTATTCTTGTTTTTAGTGACAGCTCGTCCTCGTGTGTGATTGAGAGGCATGGGTTACTTTTCACGCCGTTTTGCAGTTGACTGTAGTTTAAAGACTCAGAATATGTGTACCTTGAATTTGAAACCACATGGTTAAGCTATTAAAAACTTTCTTTTTTATTCCAACAAAATACTGCATGAGAAGGGAATGTTTTTCCAACCTGGAAATAATGTTGCCTCTTCTGTGTCTGTAAACCCTAGAATTCTCTGTGGTATTTTCTATTCATTTTTATTTTCACTTTTGAGGATTATGTTACATTTTGAGGATTATATTGAATATTCCACAACTTATTCGAATGCGCACTGATGAATTTTTACAAACATCTCTGACAGGAAAATGTCAGATTTTGCTTCGCTATTCCTAGGAATGACAGTGAGTTGATGACATTGTCATTACGTATTTGTACATGATTGGTGTGATTAACTTGCTCGTTCTGCTTATGTGCTGGATTACGGTCTGGAGCTTAAAAGTTAATGCAGTCCGAAGGTGATTTAAAAGTTGAACCTGGACGCTGCTATTGCGCATGCGGATTAAACTTTAATACGGGATTAACTTTTATAGCGGGTAAAGAATTATAATTATAAATAGTTCTGGCTTATATAATTCGCTGGATTTGTAAGTCTATATCTAGCATTCTGTGACTCCTACATATATTGACACGTATGTTTTATGTATAATATTACTAACTGTGAAGCATGAAATCCTGTAATATTGTATGAAATTATGAAGCTGTTATTTATAGAATTCGTAACTCCAAATAAAAGTTCTAGGACACCTTTCTCTTTTTCTATATTAAGATTCCTTTGACGCGTATACTGAGAATTCCCTTCCATACAGAGAGCCATGACTCGTGCAAATGGCTTTCTAGTTAAGCTATACATAGAATTCTGCAAGGCGGATGTAAATATAAATCTGAAACTCATCTGTTACGATTACATAATTCATATATAACTGAGGTACACACAATTCAGCATTTCTTTTATGTGAGTTTTATGTCATTTGTTTACGTTTTGGTCTCTTCTGTGGAATGATATGACGATGCCATTTATGATATTATGTATGTTCTATGTATATATATATATATATATATATATATATATATATATAATACACTTTAAACGATATGCAGTCGTATTAGGGTATTTAAGTTTCCCTTCCTTTCTTTTCTGTTTACTTCTTGTTATCATTCTAATTATTGTTCTTTTCCTCACAGTTATGTTTATTTCTATTTTCATTCTCTCCATTATTTTATAAATATAATTATTGACATGCTAATGGAATTATTATTTAGGAGTCTATAACTCTTATAAACACTCTAACACTCTTCTGAAAATATAAACATTTTATAGAAATGACCTCTTATCAAACGTAAGGTGTCATATACTTATCTATAATAACTATACAGTATTCTCACTTTTTATTGCAAAAAAGATTGTTAACTCCTATATACAGAAATCTGGATGCAACACCTGCTATGTTGCAAGATGCGACTATAAATAAGCTGTCGGATTTTTATCTAAATCAAGCAAGAATGTCCTCGGTATGCAAAGGTCGGGGTTCCGAGGTCTAATTTTAGTGCGTCGACTCCGTTACAGGAAGTGACGTCACGAGCACCCTTCCCCTGGCAACGTAGGGATGAATGAAAGCGTGCTGAGTCAGTGTCCATAGTTGTGAATGATTGCCTTGTACTTTTTTTTTTCTCTTCCTCTCTCTACGTCTCTGTCAGTCTGTCTATTCCCTGTCTTTGAGTCCTTCTCCTTCTGTTCCTTTCGACTGATATCTTGGCTTGCCTCCCTCCCCCTCCCCCCCTCCTCTCCTCTCTCTCTCGTCGAACACAAAACGTCTAAACATTTTATGGTAGAATTAACACTGCATGCATAATGGAAAACAATCCTCTGTATATATATTTTTGGTAGTTACCATGTATTCTTGTCTATATACATACATACATGTATATATTTGATTTCATCTTTATACACACGTTATTGTATTTGTGTTTTTGTCTGCTTGTTTGTGAGTGTGGGTATGCATTGCTATACATTGACTTTCTGTCCTTTTAATATACAGGCGTGTGTATGCGTGCTTGTAAGAACAATTGATTTCATAAACCTTCCTTCCTTCCCTCCGATACTTTGAATTATATATAACTCAATGGCTATTTTAGCGAATTTTATAGCCGCCGTCAAACCTTCTTTTAACAAGGCCAGGTGACACAAATTCCAGTTTAGATAAAAATCAGACCTTTAATTGTTTACTGTTTTTGCTGAGTAGTAGTCTCTGTTTCGGGAGAACATTTTGGTAAATTGGCCGTCCACTTGTGCGTGACGAGAGAGAGAGTTTTCCTTCCCTGGCTAAGCTTTGTTTTCTATCCTTGTTTTACATTTCTTCATTCTCTCTCTCTCTCTCTCTCTCTCTCTCTCTCTCTCTCTCTCTCTCTCTCTCTCTCTCTCTATATATATATATATATATATATATATATATATATATAAATGTGTGTGTGTGTAGAACAAGAATGAATATAATCGCAATACCAGAGATGCATTTAATCGGTTTCAAATATATATTCGTCTGAAAGACAAAGCTATAACCGAAACCGGTTACATACATTTTTTGTATTGTGAAGATACTCATTCTCAATCATATCTTCACTATATTTGTCACAATGGATACGGGTCACATACATACATACTTATATATATATATATATATAGATATGTATATATATATATATATATATATATATATATATATATATATATATATGTATACACACTCACACGCACACACACACACATACACTCACCCCGGGCACGGCAAAGGTCGCGGGCTCGCGCCACGCAGCCGGCCGGGGGCCGCCGGGGTAACCATTCCCCGTGCCGCCCCGCTTCTCGGTCGGTTTGTGGCCCTGCCCTTCACACAGGCGACCGCTCTCGTCTAGACGTCCGGAATGGTTTTCGAGTACCGCCCCCCCCCCTCACTGAGGTGAAACAACCTTTGGATGGTTGCTTCAGAGGGATGAAAGGAATCAGCTGACAAAAAGGACAAAACCCCCCTTCCCTCACTGAGGTGAAACAGCCTTTGGATGGCTGCTTCAGAGGGAAGGGGGAAACACTTTGAAAAGACACAGGTCCTTTCCTTCCTCACTGAGGTGAAACAACCTTTGGGTGGTTGCTTCAGAGGAATGTAAGGAACTGCCTGGCAAGAACGCAAAACCTCCCTTCCCTCACTGAGGTGAAACAGCCTTTGGGTGGCTGTTTTAGAGGGAAGGGTGAACCACTTCGAAAAGACACAGGTCCTCTCCTTCCTCACTGAGGTGAAACAACCTTTGGGTGGTTGCTTCAGGGGAACGAAAGGAAGTGCCTGACAAGAACGCAAAACCTCCCTTCCCTCACTGAGGTGAAACAGCCTTTGGGTGGCTGTTTTAGAGGGAAGGGGGAACTACTTTGAAAAGACACAGGTCCTTTCCTTCCTCACTGAGGTGAAACAACCTTTGGGTGGTTGCTTCAGAGGGATGAAAGGAACTGCCTGGTAAAAGTGCAAGACTCCTCTTCCCTCACTGCGGTGAAGCAACCTTTGGGTGGCTGCCTCAGAGGGCTGAGCAAAAGGGCTCCAAACAATGATGTCTCGTAGGTGGAAGGGCATCCCCTCTGGTCTCTCCCCAAGGGTTTACACCTACCCACGCGTTTGCCGTGCGTGGCAGCCTTGTGCGCTGTGGAGACGGGAGTCCTGGAGGTTGAGCGATGCCGTGAACGAGTACGCCCTGCGGCTAGCAACACGCCTCTTTGGTCCTCTATTCCAGCAAGACAGGCGGCCTGATCCCGGCCCGGTCACGGTCAATCGGCTGGTCTCCCCCGGGAGGCTAGGGTCAAGCAGTCATGCCGCCATTGGCACTCACAATGGTCCGTGAGTGCCGTCACAATGGCTATTGGCTGCGTATATCCTCTCATCACTCCTGTTGCTGTTAGACACTGGTTCTGACACTCAGCTTCCCCTTGTTGGACTCCGTGGTGGGTGGGGGCGTGAGAGGATGAAGCACTTACCAATTCATGGAAAAAACAATCAAACACCCCCCACAGACTGAACTTACAGTTGACGAACCGCGCAAGGCCCAGACCACGGTAGTCACCATGAAGGCATATGCGCCTTCCGGTGGCAAAAGAAAGCCCCAAGCACAGGATGACACTGTCACCCCTGCTGCTAAGGTGGACAAGACCGAAGCCAATGGGTCTGTCCACCGAATAGTCAAAGATCTTGACTCGCGAGCTGGCCTCTCCAGGCCAGCAGCTAAGCCAGGGAGGCCCCTGAGTTCACAGACGGCCTCCCCGACTGAGAGGGGAGAGCAGACTGAACCAGCCGCATCAGCTCCTGCCTCCTCAAACAAGCCCGAAAGCCGAAAGGGCGGGCCGAAGCGTCCGAGGCCGGATACCGACTCTGATGAAGAGTCGGGACCCCCTAAACGCTTCACCCAGTTCAAAGTGCCAGCTAAACCCGAAGGCTTCGACAATGCCTACCAATTGGTCAGGGCATTGGAGTTGCAACGGAAAATCCGGTTGTCGATCCGGGTCGCCCGAGATCAGGGCATGATCATAATGCCCAAAGATCAAGCTACCTTAAATTTCCTCCGGGAAACGAAGGAGCTAACTGATGGGAGAAAAGTGAGTCTTTCCCCACTAAGTCCCGAGGAAAAGAGAACCAAGATGGTGCTACTTGGCTTCTCAGTCTCGTACAATGTGGAGCTGATCGCTTCACACCCACAGGTCGTGCAGGCTTCCCGAATGTCGAAGGGGAAGACCCCAACCAGGCAAGTCCTGGTGACCATGAAAGGTGCCCCAACCACTACCCTTGATCTGGGTAACTGGGGCACCTACAACCTTCGAACGTATGTGCCAGAACCACTTCGGTGTTTCAAGTGCCAGAAATACGGTCACCACAAGGCTAACTGTACAGCCAAGCCTAAATGTGGTGTCTGTAGCAAGGCACACAACACAGAGGTATGCCTCAAGGCATACAAAGAGGAAAAGAGGGACACAACAGCCAAATGTCCCAACTGTGCCAAGAAGCATCATGCCTGGAGCCTGACTTGCTCTATCAGGAAAAAGGCGGCCCTCAGGCGACAAGAGGTTGCTCAAAACCGATCCTGCCCCACCGGGCACCCATGTCTGGGGAAGGAACAAAAGTGAAAAGGCCCCCCGACCTCCTAAGAGGAAGGAAGCCGTCCCCCAGCCGACACCGGATGTCTCCAACAAAAAGGAGTTTCCGACAATGCCAAAGGTGCAGAAAAAGAAACTAAAGAAAAAAGTTTCTAAGAGCACCACAAAAACCTCCCCAACAGATGATCATCTCCTCTTTGACGAGGACGATATGACTCTCCTGTTAACTGCTGTTGTCACAGCAGTAGCAACAGCCCTGGGGAGGTCGAGTGAGGAGGCCGAGAAGGCAGTTTCGGTCGCCATGACGGCAATGATCCAGACTGTCGCAGCCCTGAAGGGAAGAAAGCTGGCTAGAGAAAAACCAGCCTCACCCTCACCCCAGGACGAGACTCCCCTCCCCACTCCAAACCAGGCCATGCCTTCACAGGCAGAGCCAAAACAGGCTGAATCTGTGCAGCCAGAGCCAGATCACGCTGACCTTGCCCAGGCAAGGCCAGCAAGGCCAGCCAAGAAAAAGTCTGAGAGAAAAGCCGAACCAACCAAAGTCAGAGCTACCAAAGGCTCTCCACCCCCCAGTGGACCCAAGGATAGCCTGACAACAGACGAGGAGCCCTCAACCAGCGAGGACCTCGCAATGGAGTTGTCAGACTCCGACGATGTCTCTGATGTAACTATCACTAAGTAACATCATGACACACCATCTAAGCATCCTACAGTGGAACATCAATAGCTTCTCTACAAAGAACGCTTTTCTCCAAGCAGTAGTGCGATCAAGGAACATTGAGATTGTCATGCTCCAGGAGACATTAACAGTGGACACTGTTCGCTTCTCAGGGTACCATGCCTTCACACTGCCACGAACACCTGGCAAGAGAGGCTTGATCACCCTTGTAAGAGCAACAATCCCCTGCTCCGCAATAGCCGATGCATCGCACTGTGGAGACGATGTTGAATCCCTTGCCGTCGAGGTTCACCTGGCCGGGGGGCCCCTCAAACTGTACAATGTGTACAGCCGGCCACGCTGTAAAAGCTTAGACATCAGCCAGGTCTGTGCTTCTGCTGCACACGACCGAGTGATCATAGGGGGAGACTTCAATGCACACCACCCCATCCTGGCTCCCTGCCGGGCACCGGATGCGGCCGGCTATCACATAGCCGACGTGCTAGAGACATTCCCTGAGATCGCTCTCCTCAACACCCAAGAGCCAACGCATGTCAGAGGAGGGGTCCTAGACCTCACCCTGGCCACTGCGACTCTGGTGGGGAGGATTGGCTGGTGTGTCGATGAGACCGTCACAAGTGACCATTACGGCACTATAACTACCCTCATGGATGCTGGCCCAGCCGAAATCCTAAGACCAAATCCAAGATGGGAAACAGACAAGGCCAACTGGCAGGCGTTTCAAAACGCCTTGGCCCTCTGTCTGAGATGCAACAATCCCCCACAAAGCGAAAATGTGGAAGTGCTCGAAGCCAGCCTGCTAAACGCCATTAATGAAGCAGCCTCACAGACCATATCCAAAACTCGGCCTGGGTCCAGAAGTCACAAAGACGCCTGGTACTTCAATGACGAGATCAGGGAGGTCAACCACAGGGTGAACATGTGCCGAAAACTATTCCGAAGGCAAAGAACCCCTGACAACCTATCCCTCCTAAGGGAAGCTGTCACGGATGCCAAGGAAACTGCCAACAGAGTCAGGCAGGAAAAGTGGCTGGAATGGTGTGAGTCCTTCGACCACCAAACCACCCTTTCAGAGCTGTGGCAACGGGTCAAGCGAGCTACCAGCCGCTCAGCCCCGAGGTACACCCATCACGACGCCCAAGCAGAGGCTAACAGACTGGCGCACGAGTTCTCTGCGAGAACGAGCAGCAACAGTCTGCCAGCCGAGCTGAGGGCAAGACAAGAGCGTCTACAGCCAGACAGACACACTCAGATCAGAGAAAGGGCAGCCGAACCCGATAACTCAGACGTTATCTTTTCTCTGAGGGAACTAAGGAAAGCCTATAAAACCAGTTCCAACACAGCCCCGGGCTCTAATGGGATCTCGTACCCCATTATCTCCCACCTAGGACAAGCAGGTGAGCGTGCACTCTTGCAACTCATCAACAAGTCCTGGGAAACTTCCACTCTACCCCAGAGTTGGAAGAGGGCTACCATAGTTCCCGTCCCAAAACCAAAGGAGCCGGGGAAGTACCGCCCCATCTCTCTGCTCAGCTGCCTGGCCAAGACGGCTGAGAGGATGGTACTAAACCGGCTTCAATGGAAAACGGGACCCCCGCACGAACACCTTCATGGGTTCACAAGGGGCATGGGCACAGCACACAGCTTAGCCACGCTCTTAAGCACAATCAGCAAGGGCCCAGCTGTGGTGGTATTCCTTGACCTGGAGAAGGCTTTTGAACTGGCAAGTCCGCTTGCCATTCAGGAAAGCCTGATCCAGAAGGGAATCAGAGGAAAGCTCTTGGCTTGGATAGGTGACTACTTCAGGAACAGGACTGCCAATGTCAAATTCCAGGGTCACCTATCGCAGCACATGCCGCTCGAAAATGGAACGCCACAGGGTGGGGTTCTCAGTCCAGCCCTATTCAACACTTTAATGTCCTGCATCCTCAACATAAACCTCCCACTGGGGTGCCAGATCATCTCGTATGCAGACGATCTCGCTATCACCTCCACTGGACCACGCAGCCAGAATAAAGCCCAGCGTTGTCTGGACCTCGTGTCAGAGGAGTGTTGTAGGACGGGACTAAAGATCTCTGCTGCCAAATCCAAAGCCATGGCTTTGAGACAGAGAGTTCGAGGCACAAGACTGAAAATCCAGGGAGTGGAATTAGAATGGGTCAAGGACTACCTATACCTTGGGGTAAGGATAGACCGGACCCTCTCCTTCCATAAGGAGGTCCAGTACCTGGTTGACCGAACCAAAGCAAGACTGTCTGTCATGAGAGCAATGACTGGGAGACGCATAGGGGCCAGACACAAAGTACTAAGATCATTCTATGTACATGCTGTCCGGCCCATTGTGGACTATGCCTCAGTCGCTCTAATTGCTGCAAAGAAAAAGCACACAGACAAATTAGAAACAGTCCAAAATGAAGCTGCCAGGATCATTCTGGGTGCCCCGAGGTGGACGAAGGTCCTCAACCTCCTGATGGAGGCAAACCTTCTCCCCCTGGACTCACGAATCGATCTAACGGCAACACAATTTCTGTCAAAGGTCATCCAGGCTCCCAGGAACACAAGCCTAAGACAAAAATTAGTCAGATGCCTCGAACAAGACAACGAGCTCGTTGCAAACAACTCCTGGCTGTCTCATACAGCCAGGGTGTTGATACGCCATCAGCTCAAAGAACAGCTTCTTGCTAAGGGCATGGACTCCCCCCACCCCGACTTTGCCGAAGCCCCGCCGTGGGCACTGAGCCTGATAGAGTTCAACATAATGAACCTGTCAATGAAAAAGAGCCTATACCCCATGCCTAGCCTAAAGGCAGAAGCCCACAGGGTCATTGCAGCCATCACTCCTCCGGGTAGTAGAACATACTACACGGATGGATCGGTCGATCCCTTGAGCCATACTGCAGGCGCCGGCTTTGCAGCTAGGGATGCCACGCGATCCATGAGGGTAACAGACAACGCCTCCTCGCTACAGGCAGAGGCAGTTGCAATCATGGGAGCCCTAGGCCACGCGTCCCTAAGGGAAGGACACGTGGTCATACACACAGACTCCAGGGCAGCCATTGACTGTCTTCAGCACAGCTCACCCACAGACAACATCTACCTACTGACCACGATTCTCACAA
>NC_061843.1:21047060-21049560 GCF_019202785.1 Penaeus chinensis | reverse complement strand
CTCTCTCTCTCTCTCTCTCTCTCTCTCTCTCTCTCTCTCTCTCCCTCTCTCTCTCTCTCTCTCTCTCTCTCTCTTTCTCTCTCTCTCTCTCTCTCTCTCTCTCTCTCTCTCTCTCTCTCTCTTTCTCTCTCTCTCTCTCTCTCTCTCTCTCTCTCTCTCTCTCCTCTCTCTCCTCTCTCTCTCTCTCTCTCTCTCTCTCTCTCTCTCTCTCTCTCTCTCTCTCTCTCTCTCTCTCTCTCTCTCTCTATCTCTCTCTCTCTCTCTCTCTTCCGCTCGCTCTTTCTTTTTCTCAAAACCCTTCTAAGCCTGCTCTCTCTCAAATTGGTTCTCAAAAGAATACGTGCCATATAAACTCACCCACTCTCTCTCTTTCTCTGTCTCTGTCTCTGTCTCTGTCTCTGTCTCTGTCTCTGTGTCTGTCTCTGTCTCTGTCTCTGTCTCTGTCTCTGTCTCTGTCTCTGTCTCTGTCTCTCTCTCTCTCTCTCTCTCTCTCTCTCTCTCTCTCTCTCTCTCTCTCTCTCTCTCTCCTCTGTCTCCCCCCCCCCTCTCTCTCCCTCTCTCTGTGCCTTCCCTTTCTCTCCCTCTCTCTCTCTCTCTTTCCTTCGCACTTTCTCCAAACCCTTCTCTGCCTGCTGTCTCTCAATTTGTTTCTCAAAAGAATACGTACAATATAAGCTATGCTTTTTGTGTGGAAATAAAGACCCTGATAAATAGCAGAAGTATAATGTACGCAAATCGGTCAGCACTTATCATTGTATTTACTATTATTATTATTATTATTTTGTATTTCTATGGTTTTATTTGTGTAAAATTGTATTGATTTACATCCTCGCTATGGAGGAGAGAGCTCTCACCCCGGTAATGCCATATCCACGCAACGTCCGATAACAGTAACGAACTAAAAATAAATTCTTAGTTTTATGTGAGCATGTTTATCTAAATACTTGATTCATTTTTCAAGGCTTCTCGTATTGTTATGAAAACCATATTTCAGGTTCAAACTATATGCACATAAACACGCTGTTGACAATATACAAAATCGAAGAAATGGATTGAGACTTCATGTGTTTGAGAAAAAGTCTCCGAATATTTAGTAAAATATAATCACGGCTAAACTTTTCCGGTGAAAGAATAAACACACTAGATACAAGGGCCTCTAGTTTCAAACTAAAAGAACGGAATTGAAACGATGGATGCCGTATATTAGCAAAACACTTTGCCGAACCCTGAACAGCACTCCCAGGGACCGGAAAGATAAAGATCCGGCGCTTTGGGGACGTTCCTTAAACTAACAAAAAACGGTTGTATTTACAGGAAATGAAGCATCCGGAGGTTGAAAGGAAAACAGAACAAATCCACATTTCTAATCCCCTTACGGAAGAGAGAATCTGAAAAGGACGAATATATCCTTTTAAAACTACAAATCGGATTAATCAAAGCATTTATGGCCAGCGCATTCCCCGTCCGCGGTAGCTCGTTTCGTCCTCTCCCGGTTCGAGATACCCTGTAATGGTCTTTTCTAGCACGTTGGCCTGTTCGGCCGTCATAGGAAGGGATGCCCAAAGCATCGCTGGCTTAATATCCCATCACAGTTCCCATGCCTACGCATTGGCATTCACGTTGTTAATGGCCCAATACTTTCAACTGATCACAAGAATTGAAATTTCTTAGCGTACTCTTTGTCATATATCAGACAGGGATGAAAACAACAAAGGGAGTAAAATGCGAACGAAATGTGTAATTGCATCGAGAATTCTCAAGATTTTTGGGTAACTTTTTTTTCCCCTTTTCGAAGTTCATTTCATATAAAATGTTAAAGATGATTTAACGGAAGTGAAAAAATAGAGACCCCCCCCCCCACACACACACAGACACGGTAATATTCTGAATATTGAAGTTCATCCACATCATATTTGTAAAGTACTCCTTTTCAACTGTTTTTGCATTCCGTAAATATGCTTATGCTGCATTCTGGGTCTTTTCCAGTCTGAAGTAATCCGACCCGGCCTATTCAAGTACAGTATACCAGATGCGTGCTTGGTATCAAACGCCTTGATTGTTCCATCAAAAAATATACTTCCTTAACTATTTTTCTTCTCTGTTATCTTTGGTGTTTTTTCTCTCTTGAAGGCATTGCTGTAGTTTTTTTTTTTTTCAGTCTTTCATTTTGCATTTTCCTCCTGAACATTCCTCAACATACTAATCAACATTCCTCAAGATACTACCACACCATACTTAACATATTACCAAACCTTACTTAACACACCACCAAGGTAATGTAGCACTAACACACTACCAGCCATTTCCCTGCACACAGCTCCCCCCCCCCCCACTGCCCCTAGCACTTACCGCCAAGTTATACCCGATCTTGGTGATCGTGACGTTGTGCCAGGCGTGGGGGTCCTTGCTGCCCTTCGGAGGCCAGACACTCACGTCCCAGCTGTCCGAGAAGCCGTAGAGTCTCATGGCTATTCTTCTGAGGCTTCCCTCGTGCCTGACG
>NC_061843.1:21032060-21037060 GCF_019202785.1 Penaeus chinensis | reverse complement strand
AAGCACGCACTTTCAGTCCCACCCTGTATATGCAGATTAATTCTTACATTCATTGAACGCTCATTAATTGAAGGCGAAGAAACGGAGAAAAAAAAATCTGATCCAAATGAAGCAAAATTTCGAGAGGTTTCGAAACAGACGAAGAAATAAAGCCCAAGGGAAGTGGACCCTCGTTTCCTTCTCGTCCTCCTTCTCACGCGATTTAAGCATGTCTTTCGTCATGAGGGGAGTGTTGCCAAGGATTCAGGGGACACGAAACGCATCTCACGTTACCAAACACGAGCTATGAAGACCAAATCCAATTTCAGATATCCTTTGGGGAGAGAAGCAAAAAGAAGAAAAAAAGGGCACTGTCTGAAAAGCTAATAAATTCCCTACGTCTTCTCGCGCGCAAAGAGAGAGAGAAAATAAGCACATCCACACACAAAAAGGAACATAAACGGAGGATAAATATCTAGAAGAAAAAAGGCAGAAGTGTAAACACGACATATGTCCTGAAGTGTGAATGAGGACGAACTCTTACGTGGAAGCATTTTTGTATCTGTTACACTTTTGCTAGGCCTAAAAGTCAAATAAAAAAAAATAATGGGCGTAAATAGAATAATGGGATGGAAAGATTAACAAGAAAAGTTATGTAGCATACACGAAAATACACTTCTAGTTTTTGTTTTATTTGACCTTGATACTTTCTTATATATTTTATATTTTCAAATTTTGCTCTCTGTTACAATAAGGAATGGAACACAGTTTTCATCTTTGAAGAACACGTAACTAAAAGATAAAATGGAGGAAGAATATAATGAATAAATTAATGAATACATTTCTCGAATGGTTTCTTAGGGCTAAATAACTACGAATGACCGACGACGATGTCAAATGATGCAAATGAAAAGAAGTCAGTGAAGGAAGATTGTGGGAGAAGAGGAGAGTGAGAGAGAGAGAGAAGGAGGGGGGAATTAATGGACACAAGAGGATGGAATAGGGGAAGGAGAAGAGGGGAGAAGGGAAGGAAAGATACATACATATCACATAAGATGGAGTAGGAGAGAGAAAGAGAGGAGGTTGGTATATAAAGGTATAGATAAATAGAGAGAGAGAAAGAATAAACTTAGGCAAAAATTGACATACCCTAAAAAAATCGAGTAGGTAGACGCATGGGAAAAGAGTCAGAAATGAATCGAATCAGAGAGAGAGATAAAAAGAAAAAAAAAAAAATCCCGCTAACAAAGCATGAACCAAATCTCACAATACCTTACGCTCATGAACTTAAATAAGTCATAAATAACTCGACTTTGTTGTTTTTTTCCCCCAACTACCACCCACCTCGTCTAGAATTCAACGACTAAATTGTTATCATTGCCGACCCTATAATTTCACCCTAGTTTAAGAGCCCCGCATGCTCTCTATATCCTGGTTGTGTAACAGTTCAAGGTTACAACGTGAAGACCTAACTTTAATGTGCTACGGAAAAGCTTTGAGGACAGGGATTCATTGTCTGTTATGTACTGTTATGCTTGTTTCTGTTACTGTTGCTCTTGGTATCATTATTATTGCTGTTTTTTATATAGTGATTATTATGAATGTCATTAATATTTCTATTATTATCATTATCATTATTTGTGTCATTATTCTATTGTCGTTTATACTTTCATTGTCATCATTATCCCCTTCCTCTCCATAATCCTCATTATCATTATCATCATCATCATCAATCATTACTATGATTGTTATAGTTCTCTCTTTCATCATCACTATCATTATGTAGCTGTTATTCTTATTACCTTTTTAGTTATATAAACATTATTGTCATTTTCATGATTACTATATCAATTTTATTATCACCATTATTACTGTTATTAGTATTCTTACTATTGTATCTTACTATCATATATATTATTTTCATTTTGATAATTATGATGATGATGGTGATGATAATGATAATGATAATGATGATAATAATGGTGATAATAGTAATGATGATAATAATAATAATATGATGATAGGAGTAAGAGTTGTAGTAACAGTAATCGTAATGAAAATAATGATAATGATATTACTGATGACAATAATAATAGTGACGACAATACAACGACAATAATACTAATGATAATAGTAATAATGATAATAATGAAAAGGATAATAATAATGATAATAATGATAATAGTTGTAAAGATAAAAATAATATTGGTAATGATGATGATGATAATAATGGTAATAATAATGATGATAATTATAATAACAATGATGATGATAGTAATGCTCATAATAATGATAATGGTGATTATAATGGTGATAATGATAATAATGATAGTAGCAGTAGTAACAGTAAACATAAAAAAAGTGATAAAAAATAATAATGATAACGATAATAATAACAATGCTGATGTCGATGCTAATAATAATAATAACAATTATGATAATGATAATGCAGCTATTAATAATAATGATGATATTAAGAAAAACAACACCGATAATGATAATGATAACAATAATAATGATAATAACAAAAATAATAACAAAAAATAATGATAACGATAATAATGGTAATAATGGTTATAGTCATAATGAAAAGGAATATGATGATTATTTAATTGATTATTTTGGTAAGGATAATAGTAAGGATAATAATAATAACAGGAACAATAATGATGATAACAATAGCAAAATAACACAATAATAACAATAACAATGATGCTAATGATAATAATGATAATAGGAATATTATTATTATTATCCTTATTATAAATCTACTATTAATATCATTATCACCATCATCACTATTATTATCATTATTATAGTCATCATTGTCATAATTATAATACTTATATCTATATCCTTATCCTTATTATCATCATTACTCTCATAATTATAAACATTATAAACATTATCAACATTATTATTATTGTTACCATATCGTTATCGTTGTTATGGTGATAGTAGGAGCTGTAGTAGTAGTAGTAGTAGTAGTAATAATAATAATGATAATAATAATAATAAGCACGATAACTATCACTATGTTCTTTACAATTACCATAATTCGTCATCACCATTGTTATTATGAATATCATTATCACAAAGATTATAATGATTATTAATCATATATATATATATATATATATATATATATATATATATGTGTGTGTGTGTGTGTATATATATATACATATATATATATATATATATATATATATATATATGGTAGAGAATATATATGTATGTATGTATGTATGTATGTATGTGTATATATACATATATATATATATATATATATATATATATATATATATATATATACATATTCACACACACACACACACACACACACACACACACACACACACACACACACACACACACACACACACACACACACACACACCCACACACACACACACACATATATATACATATATATATATATATATATATATATATATATATATATATATATATATAATCCCGAAACTAGTGAGGATATAATTTGCTTTCTTATGGTATTTCTTGTCAATATAAATTTTATTTACTTTTTTTTTCTCTGTAGTGTTATAGGTAGGTATATTTTCTGGCACGGTGTTGAAATTTAGGAAAAAAATGAAAGGTCGAAATTGAAACGAATTGCACTGTTGAAAAATAAGTTGGCTGTTGTACGGTGATGACCAGTAGGTTGCTTTAAGTTTTTGCAAGAACCAGCAACCACGTCAAAATATTTCTTTCATGATGATTTCATAATATCTCATTTATCTTGTGATTAATATCGATCACAAAAACAACTATCTGTTTGTAACCGTTCCACATCTTTATTTTCACCAAAGTAAAAATAATATATTTGTTAATATACTTATCTATTTATTATTATCCTTTCCAAGATCACTGAGGACAAATGAGTCCCTTATAATTCCACGGAACCGACATAATAAGAGGAATTTGGTCATCTTAGAATTCCTAGTGTGTAGAAATGTGTCATGCGCAGTGCCTGACGAAGAGCAGTTGGTTTTCTCCTTTGAGGAACAAAAGGAAGTTCCGTGGGAGGGTAAAGATTATCATTATCATTCTTTAAAGCAATTTTTACGTTAACGTCTCCATTTTCTGTAGCACTGCGTAATAGCTTAACATCATAAAGAATGGATTCAGAATAATGTATAGTGAAATGTTAGTTTTATTTTCACTTTTTGATGGACACTAGGATTTTTTTTTGTCATATTTTATCAATATTGTACTTAACGACATATTTTCATTATATTCTTTCAGTGTTTTGCAATCTGATATGTTTATTTATATTCGGAGAGTATTGCATGAGGAGAATTCGAGATCATGAATGCTTAAATCGTGCGTACGTAATGTGGAAAATTTTCATCAGTAAATTACCCTGCTGCTCAAAATGTTTATCACGAAAATTTCAAGAAGACAAAGGACAAGCGCTTTTAGTCCAATTGTAAAACCATTTCCTCGCACGTCGAAGAACAAAATTCTGAGAATGTTTTTCTCGTGAGTTTGAAGATTATTTTGTCCCGGAAATGAGGGAATTGACATTTTGGACTAAACAGAGAAAATGTGGATATGGTATTCTTTGTGTTTTTACGCTTTTAAAATTTATTTTGTATAATTATAATCACATTTTTACTGCAAAAAACATAATACAAAGGAGGTAATATGCTTCCAATAACACACAAGGTGCCAAAAACATATAATACAGTGTATAAATCAGTAACGTTTCGAGTAAAACCTTTTCCTCTTCAGGCTGACAAACCAGATAAGTTTTCTTTCGAAAATTATATAGAATAATAACAATAGTGACAATAGCAGTTTTCATGATGATAACTATATTAATGCTTGAAGAATTATGATAGTGAAAAGTGTTAACTACGAGGACTAATGTTATTGATGACACTGATTTTATAAATGAAACGAGAGATAAAGACGGTAATAACAATGCTGATGATGTTAATAGCCAACTGTAATAATCATACTAATACCGTGATACCACTGAGAACGGAAGCATA
>NC_061843.1:20999560-21007060 GCF_019202785.1 Penaeus chinensis | reverse complement strand
TTTGGTCTCCTTACCATAGACATAGAGTGTAGAAAGTGTGACCCGCCATCACCAGTGCTTCGCTTTCCAGCAAAGTATTTCTCAATCAAGGGTAAAAAAAGAAAAAAATATGCAGACACAGCTTGCTTGTGTGTCATCCCCGTCACTATTGTTATCATCATCAATACTGTAACAGTTTTATGCTTCCCTGTTTTCTCAGAATTTATTTTCGGTGTTATAATCATGCTTTTAACTAAAATGACTAAAATGACAGCGATTGTATATGGATATATGTGTATATATATGTATATACATATATACATATATATCTGTATATATATACGTATATATATATATATATATATATATATATACACGTATATATATATGTATATATATATATATATATACGTATATATATATATATATATATATATATATATATGTATATATATATATATATATATATATATATATATATATATATATAACACATATATGTATATATATACATACATATATACAATACATATATATGTGTGCATATATATATATATACATATTATATATATATATATATATATATATATATATATATATATATATATGTATATATATATATACATATATATGTATATACATACGTATATATATACATTTATATATATATAATATATATATATAGACACATGTGTGTATATATATATATATATATATATATACACACACATATATATATGTGTGTGTGTGTGTGTGTGTGTGTGTGTGTGTGTGTGTGTGTGTGTGTGTGTGTGTGTGTGTGTGTGTGTGTGTGTGGCGCGCGCGCGTGTGTGTATAGAGAGATAGACAAATAAACTGAAAAATAAATAGTTAAATAGAGAAACAGACAGACCGATAGATAGATGTACATGAGTGATATACCGTGGTATATCACTCGTAGCTGACGTGTTTGGATGTTCTACCTTTATAAGAAGATATAACATCAGGAAATGTGTGTTCCTCAGTGAACATATTCGTTCTCCTTCATGCACTTTCTTCGCTACAAATACCCATAAAATATTCGGTCTCATTCATGCATTTTCCTCAGTACAATGATGTTACCCGCGGAGGTAAAGCTGTTTGTCCGGGAGGGAAGAGCAGATATCCATACCTTTTAAATTATATATATGTCAATTTTACACTCAGGCTACGTTATAATGATAGCCTTTTGCATCGCATCCATCTTTCATTAGAGGATAGAAGGGCATAGTAGGGGAAAGGGGGGGGGGGGGGGGGGGGGTCGTAAGGTCTTTTGGCCAATCATTTCCGGCAGATACCCCCCCACCCCCCCATTGCCACTCCCCCTCTCCCCTGGCTTATTAAAGGGTTGCTTCATCACGATCATCATTTGTTTTTATGTCCACCTTCTTCGGTTAATTGATCTAAGTTGTGGTTTGTGATCATATACTGGCTAGCTCAAAATATGCCTAGTCATGCCATGTCTGCATACGTCATTAGTTACATATACTATGCTTAGATTTTTTTTTTATAATTTAGTTTTATTCTATTTGTTACAATGGATACTCTTGGTGTGACATACTATCTGTTTCATTTTCCCTCTAAATTACCCCTCCGTGTGCAAGGAATGGCCGGGGTTACCGTCCACTGGCGGCGAGGGATTTGAACGCAGGTCAGCAAGATTGCTTGCCAAGATCTCTACCGCTGCACCACATGACATCAATAATATATATATATATATATATATATATATATATATATATATGTACATATGTGTGTGTATATATATGTATATGTATATTTGTATATATATATATATATCTCTATATATATATATATATATATATATATATATATATATATATGCATACACGAAAAGGAAAACAGCCACAGCAAGAAATGAAAATAATTCGTGACGTTTGGAATTCTTCACGAGTTCCTCTTCAGACCAATATTAAACCGAAATGGATACAAGGATTTTTTTTTTACGAGAATAAATAGTGGTAGAGAGACAGAACGAACAAGAACTGAATCAGGTCTCAGGAGGAGGCTTAAGGTCGAAGTGTCTGGGGAAGGCTTTGCTAACTAGCGAGGAGGTAAGGTCATCCACGCCCCATTGACCAGCGCTCAAGTTAGATTAGGCATTTTTCTAATTAATAGAGCTTCTAGCATTTATCTATCATGCGAATTTGCTGATTTATGAAATAATTTAGGGCTTTTCCAGTTACGCTGGTGACCTTCATCACGCAAATGGATGAAACATGTAGTCGATTCTCTGGCATATCTAACATCACGTTTATGTTCATTAATTTTTTTTTTTTTTGAAGACTCTGCCGGCCACGCCTATGTAAAATCTTTACAGGGTAAATACCGGGAGAAGCCTCAAGAGCAGCGCTAGCCGCAGTGTTACGCAAGGTGGTCGAATACGTAAAAATAATGTCAGTTCCAGCCCTTGAAACATGTGTCATTTTTCATCGAGGGACGGGGTACACGGAATAATTAATACACTATACACTGATGGAATGAATATAGAATTTTCATCTGTGCCTGATTTAAGTAAAAAACGAAGGTATTCTTATTTAGAAAACGTTTCCAAAATGACGTCGAGCTCCCGATCGATAAATTCATTATCACAAATCCTATAAGAACCACTGACGAGACTAGTGATTTTTTAACACACAACGGGTGATTCGAGAAAAAGTGAAGGTAACTGGCGATGCAAGTAGGTTTATAGTAAACCGAAGATTTAACGAGGCTTGATATTGAATAAAAGAACGTCGAGAAAAGGTAATTAACCTGTATCTTCCCATTCTACTTTATAACTGATAGTACGCGCGAGGTTGTTGAGTTTTCTGAAAAAAATCATCAAAGTCTGAACGGTTCACTTGCCACAAAGAAAACACATCAACATAACGAAACTAAATCGTGTCAGGAAGGAGAATAGACGGAAAGAGTTCAGATTCAAACATCTCTAAGTATAATTTCGCAAGAACCGGGCTTAAACTACTTCCCATCGCGATATCATGAACCTGTTTATAAAATTCGCCGTCAGAATGTCTTTATTTTGGACGGCGAATTTTACTGAGACGTGGCTAATCCGTCTATCTCGGTATAAGTAACTTCAAGCCCAGCATGAGGTCTCTTGGCCAAACAGTATCTCTACCGCCGTATTTTGTCTGTTAAGGCCGTACTTACACACAAACACAGACCCATATGTATTAATGAATATATATATATATATATATATATATATATATATATATATATATATATATATGTATATATACACACACACATATATGCATATATATATATATATATATATATATATATATATATATATACATTACAGATAGATAGCTAGATAGATATACACTAACATACATATATGTAAGTGTATATATATACATACACATATATATATATATATGTGTGTGTGTGTGTATGTGCGATTGTGCGTGTATGTGTATGTATATGTATATATATATATATATACATATACACAAACATGCATATATATATATATATATATATATATATATATAATATATATATATATATATATATATATATATATATATTTATATATAATATATATATTATACATATATATTATATATACATATACATATATATAATGTTTCTACATATGTATGTGTGTCTGTCTGTCTGTCTGTCTATCTATCTATCTATATATCTATCTATCTATATATATTAAATATATATATATATATATATATATATATATATATATGTATTTATGCATTTATATACATGTATGTATTTATACATTTATATATTTGTATGTATTTATGTATATATGTATTTATACATATACACATCAAGTGTTTAATATATATATATATGTGTGTGTGTGTGTGTGTGTGTGTGTGTTTATACGTAACTGTATCATTTGTGATAACAAAGTGTTCCACGTCATATACAGTCATCAGGATATCGCAGAGAAAAAGTGAATTTCAGTTGTAGGTTCAGGAGGCTAAATGAAAATGGGCCTTAATAACAACTACTCCTACAATAATAACAATAAGATTAGTAACAATATTGATAACATTGTTATTATTGCTACTACTGCTACCATTGATACTACAGGCACTACTACTGCTACTACTACTGTTACCACTACTACTACTACTACTGTTACCACCACTACTACTACTACTGTTACCACTACTACTACTACTACTACTACTGTTACCACCACTACTACTACTACTGTTACCACCACTACTACTACTACTGTTACCACCACTACTACTACTACTGTTACCACTACTACTACTACTGTTACCACCACTACTACCACTACTGTTACCACCACTACTACTACTACTGTTACCACCACTACTACTACTACTGTTACCACCACTACTACTACTACTGTTACCACTACTACTACTACTACTGTTACCACCACTACTACTACTACTGTTACCACTACTACTACTACTACTGTTACCACCACTACTACTACTACTGTTACCACCACTACTACTACTACTGTTACCACCACTACTACTACTACTACTGTTACCACTACTACTACTACTACTACTGTTACCACCACTACTACTACTACTGTTACCACTACTACTACTACTGTTACCACTACTACTACTACTACTGTTACTACTACTACTACTACTGTTACCACTACTACTACTACTACTACTGTTATCACTACTACTACTACTGTTACCACTACTACTACTACTACTGTTATCACTACTACTACTACTGTTACCACTACTACTACTACTGTTATCACTACTACTACTACTGTTACCACTAAAACTACTACTACTACTGTTACCACTACTACTACTACTACTGTTATCACTACTACTACTACTGTTACCACTAAAACTACTACTACTACTGTTACTACTACTACTACTACTACTGTTACCACTACTACTACTACTACTGTTATCACTACTACAATTACGACTGTTGTCACTACTATCACTGCTGTTTTAGGTAAATTTGGATATGGCGCCTAACACCGATTTTCCGATGAACAATATAGTTTTTCAATAGTTTTCGTTGTGTTTCGAACGAATCTAGCACTCATTCCTTCGTAAACGAATCACAGCTACGATATCGGTCCCGGTAGGTAGGGAGGGCGTGAAACATATCAGGGAAGTTGTGTGTGTGTGAGGGGGAGGGGGGGATTTCGAAAATTTCGGTTACGCACGGGAGAGTACAATATATCTACTCGCTTTCAGGTTATGTAAAGGGCTTCGCCCCGTTAAACCCCCTTTTGGGGGTTAAACGGGGCGACAAAATCTTCACCTCACATGTTCTGGCAGGAGAGAGCCCAGACCCAGCAAGTTTTCCCCTTACCTCAAGCATTATCTCGAGGTCTCCCAGGTCGCTGTTGGCGGGAATCGTGACCGCCGTTCCTTATGGATGATGGCCAGGCGTGCCTTTTCTGTAATGGCACGGCGTCTTACAGTTCGGGCACAGTATTTCCACCGTGTTTTCGCGGATATAATCAGCGGGTATTTAGATGAGATTTTGCAATGAAATCGAAATAGTTATTATCACCCCCGACACACTTCTTAGCGATGATGGAAATGATTTGGATTTCAGCCGCCTTCTCCTGGGCCCAGCTTCTATTGTCACGTGAGGATCTATTTCTTATCTGATGGGTTCTATTGAGCTTGACGCCACGTTCCAGCGGAAATCTAATTGGCCTTTTTCATTTCCCTTGCTTACGCCATGCGCTACAAATCCGTCCGATATTCCGTCGCTTTCAACGACTTTTTGTCATTTTGTTGCGGCGCTGGAGACGTAACTTGCTGCGTTTCCTGGATAATTACACCTTTATTACCGTTATTATCAATTTGCGAAGTATAATGTGATCTACTACGAGGTAAGCTCAGATTCTGTATTTAATGTGTTAGCCGTCACTTCCAATACTACTCTTTAATACCCTTTTACTACCACTACTTGTTTTGCAACAATAACACCACTCCCACTTTAATAATGATGATTATAACGATAATACTAGCACCCCCCCCCCCCCCCCGCCAGCCTGCAGCGCTCCAGCCTGAGCTCGCCCGCGATCCCCACTTCCCTCGACGCGAAGGTCAGAGGCTTGTGGCTTCCTCTCCGCTTCGCTAACTTTCTTCATTATCAGTTTTGTGTTGTCTATCGCTGTTGCCGTGTGTACAGTGCTTGCTTTTTATGTTCATTCTGTTCTTTTTTTTTCGTTTTCTCTTGATTTTTTATCCTATGTTTTCGCGTTTGTTTGTTTTTTTCTTTTCATTTAAGTTCTTTGTTTCGATTTCCTTGTTTTTGTTTTTAATCTTCTTCATTTTTTCTTATTTTCAGGTCTGTTTTTGCTTTATCTTTAGTAGTTTCTCAATACTAATTATTCTTTCATATTAATTATTAAGATTTAAATGATAATTCGTTGACCTTTTCCCTACAATTACGTTTTTTATTTTCATTTCTTCCTTATGTTTCCTTTTTGTTTTCTCTTCATTTTACTTTTTATCATTTTCTCTTTCTATTCCTCCTTTTCTCCATGTTCTTAAATTCATTTTCTCTTTCATCTGTCCTTCATATTGATAACAATAAAAAAATGATGATCGTGAATCAAGATAATGCCATGAATAAGGGTCAATAATGATAATGATACTAATCATAATGATAATGATAATAAGACTATAGATAAGAATGAAAATACTGTAGATAATGACAAAGAAAAGAATACTGTATATAATGATAAAGATAACAGTAAAGATAATCAATAACGAATCATAACTATATTCATCAACAATAGTGACTATAACAGCAACAGCCCTATGCCAATCAAGATAATAATACTTATGACCATAACAAATGATAATGATATTAGTAACAGTAGTATCCATTCACTGACAATTACCAAGAGGAATATGAAAATAATGGCTATAATGATTTTGTTTTAAATTCATCGATCTACAAATCCAACTGCATCTTTAGTTTTCCCTGTCTATTTACATGCACAGACACACACACACACATACACACACACACACACACACACACACACACACACACATATATATGCATATGTATATACACACACACACACACACACACACACACACACACACATATGTATATTTGTGAGCATGTATGTGTTTGTCAACGAAGAGACAAGTGTATATATCTATGCGAGTGTCAGCTTGTGAATATGTGTGAATGTGACTTTTTTCTTGTTGCAACCCGCAGCGACCGTCAGGGTGTCAGGAGAACGATTGTCATTAAGCGCCGAATTGACACCGAACAGCCACAATATGCGTGATTATTTTTGGTCTTTTACTCACGCTAAATTTCCTCTCTAACGGCAAAGCTGTTCGCCTATGCAACATTACGTTAGTTCTGCGTATGTGTGTCTGTTTGTCTGTCTGTGCATCTGAGTGTATGTATGTCTGTCTGTTTTTTTTTTGTCTATCTGTCTGTCTGTTTCTCTTGCCAGCCTGCTCGCTCTGTCCTTCTTCGGCTATATCT
>NC_061843.1:20974560-20977060 GCF_019202785.1 Penaeus chinensis | reverse complement strand
GTGTGTGTATATGTATGTGTGTTACTCATGTATGTATATCTATAAGCTTGTGCGAGCGCACGTGCGTGTGACAAACTTTCATCAGCAGATGTTAGCGCATGACAGATAAGGCAGTTGTCCGTCATACGCTGCCTGTCATGAGATTACGCAGCCTGTCACATGACCAGCCGTCGCCTCGATAAGCCAGCCAGGCCGCTAATGAGTCGACGGTTGACGGCAGAGACGCGGCGGCGGGAAAGGGAGAGAACAGCAGACGAAACCAAGCACGTGTGTGTGTGTGTGCTTGCGTGCGTGTTCTTGTTTGCCTTGTCCATCAGATTTGCCTGCATCACCAGTATCTTTTCCTTCCTTCCTCCTATTACATCAATAGCAGCGTTTTTTTCCTCACCTATTGTATTTTTGTTTTTTTTCTCCCCTTATCTCATTTTTCTTTTTGGTCAACTTTACCATCATCGTTTCCTTTTTTCTTCACCTTCTTCTCTTTCAATTCCATTTCCTCCTCTTCCTCCTAGTCCCTTTTTTCCCCTCTTCCTTACATTTACTTTTTTTTTGGATTATCATGCTCGTTTTCCGTCGTCATTATCACCATCTTTATAATTATCTATATCTCCTCTTTATCTTGCTTTACCTTCCCTATATTCCTTTCCTTCTTCTGCGTCATATTTATAATTCTTAATATCTTCTTTTATATTCATCCCAATCAACATTATATTTTTTCTAACTCCAACTTCTATTTTTTTTCGTTTCCATTTTTCCTGTCACCATATCTTTGTCCCTATTTTTGTTACCATACTTTAGTCACCATTTTTCTGCTACCATATTTTTTCACCATATTTCGTATCACTATTTATTGTCATGAAATTTGCTATCACTATATTTTTGTCATCGGTTTTCATGTCACCATAATTTCTGTTAATCATTTTTCTTCTTTCCACTCTCACCATCATCTTCATCACCCACTACCTCCCCTTTGTTCATTTTCTCTCTTTCTCCCATTTCTACGGTCACTGTTCAAGGTCTTCCTCTGAGTTATCGTTCTTTGTTCTCCTTGGGCAGTGAACAGACCGAACCAGAGGCTTGACACGTCAGCAGTTGTTCATGTCAAGTTCACAAGCAATTGAACATGCAATACGGAATATAAAATAGTTTCTCTCTCAATGATGTATATAAAAAAAAAATATATGTTTATGTATGTATGTATCTATCAATTCTCTCATCTTTATCTGCTTACTGTGAAAAATAATGATAGTTATGAAAATGGAGGGTAATGTCTATAATGATAATAGGGAAAAAAATATTCAAATGACTAATGATAAAGGTGAGGATAACAATGGTAAACAATGATAATAGTAATGATAGCAAAAATAGTGATAATAGTGATAAAGGCATTGTTGATAATAACAGAACAAAAACAGCAATAATAATGAAAGTAATTATGATAATGATAATGATGATGAGGAAAATAACAATAATGGTAATAATTATAACAATAGTAATAATAACTATACTAATATAATACTAATACTATAACAATAATGATAATGATAATAATGGTAATGGTAACAATAATAATGATAATAATGGGAATGATGATAAAATCTACAATGATGATGATGATGATGATGGTAATAGGAATGATAATAATAATAATAGCGATGATAAAGTTCATGATTATGATGATGATAACAATGATTATAGTATTAATGATAATAATTATATTAAAGATAAAGATAATGATAATAATAATAATGATAATAGTAATAATGATAATGATGATAATAACAATAATAATAATAATGATAAAAATAATAATAATAATAATGATAATAATAATGATAATAATAATTATTATTATTACTATTATTATTATTATCATCATTATCATAACAACAACAAGAATAATAATAATGATGAAAATAGTAATATTAACAATAATAATAATGATAATAACGCTAATAGTAATAATGCTAATGATGATAAATATAAGTAATAATAGTAAGGATAATGATACTAATAATGATAATGTAATTATAAAAATCATAATAATAGCAATCATAATGATAATGATACCGATGATGATAAAAATAATTATAATAATGATAACAATAATAACAATAATAATAATAACATTAATAGTAACAGTAACAAAACTAACGTCAAGAGTAATAATAATATCAATAACAAATATATTGCTAGCAATCATAGTAATAGTGATTACAATGATGATACTAATATCAACGATAAGGAGGATAATAAAAATTATAATAAAAGGGATGATTATGAAGATAATAATGTTGATAATGATAATGATAATGATATAATCATGATAATGGTAATAATAGTAATAATGATAATAATAATAGTAATAATGATAATGATAATTATAATGAGAATAACAGCTGGACATTATGATAATAATAATGTTGATAATAATAATAATAATGATAATGATGATGATAAAAATAATAATAATAATAATAATAATAACAATAATAAATAT
>NC_061843.1:20967060-20969560 GCF_019202785.1 Penaeus chinensis | reverse complement strand
ACGCCATCTATACATTACTATATTTAAGGTACAGTTATATATCACTCTACTTACCTTGCAACCAATCCTTTCACAGTAGAACCGGCGTCGTCTCGTCTCCTTGAATATTTTCCGGATCCGAACCAGATTTCTCGAATGGTCTTGCCACCTCGAGCTGTGGAATCTCGCCGCTGCAGCAATAACATGTGCCACTGTGCTACGTAGCAAGCTTAATGGTAGCAAGTTTAATGATAAGAATGGATAGCAGAGATATATCAGACACACTTCCTACATCTATTACAATTGATCAGTTATTAACAATTGAAAATTAATGTACTACAATACTACCTGTCATTAAGCTTGCTAAATATCAAAATATTTCCATAGATTCGCCGTCAAATATAATCAGGCATATAATCAGACATAATAATCAGGCATAATATTGCATATATATATATATATATATATATATATATATATATATATATATATATATATTTATATATATATATATATATATATATATATATATATATATATTATATATATAGTTTTAGAAAACCATTATTTCATCTTTCATTCTCATATTGTTCTTCTTATTATTTCCCTCCCTGATTTTCAGAATTTATTTAGACTTCTGTATCAGATAAACCTAAGATAAAATCAAATATACATACCTACAAACATACCCGTCTACCTGCACACGTACACACAAACACACGCACATATATATGTGTATGTGTGCATGTATATATATATATATATATATATATATATATATATATATATATATATATATATATACATATATATATATATATATATATATATATTTATATATATATATATATATATATATATACATATATATATATATATATATATATATATATATATATATATATGTATATAGATGTGTATATATATGCATATATATAGATAGATAAATAGATAGATAGATAGATAGATAGATATTCATATACATATATGTACCATAAAATCCGAGCGAGATTTAATTGATTCATCTCACCTTCTTTTATCTACTTCTTCTTCCCCCTTTCCCGTCTCTTCCAAGCGTATTTCCCTTCACGAATCAGGCTTTTCTTGGAAGTCGTGTGTCGCGTGACGTCATTCCGGAGCGACCTTGCAGAGCCTGTCCGTTTTCTTGTTTTTCTTTGTCCATTTTCTTGGATTTTTTCTTTGTTTATTTTCTATTTTTTTTTTTTGCCCATGTTCTTGTTTGTTTTTCTTTGTCCATTTTTTTCTTGTTTTTTTTTCTTTGTCCATATTCTTGTTTTTATCCTTATCAGTTTTCTTGTTCTTTTCCCTTGTCCATTTTCTTGTTTTTTTCCTTGTCCATTTTCTTTCTTTTCCTTTGTCCATTTTTTTTCTTTGTCCCTTTTCTTGTTTTTTTCTTTGTCCATTTTCGTGTTTTGTCTTTGTTCCTTTTCTTGTTTTTTTTCTTTGCCCCTTTTCTTGTTTTTTCTTTGTCCATTTTCTTGTAGTTTGTTTTGCTCCTCGTCTTGTGGTTTTCACATCGAGTTTTTTTGTTTTTTTTTAGTTAATTTTTTCCCACTGAGGGTTATATTTGTTGTTGTTTCTTTGTTGTTTTTGTCCTCTTTGTTTTTCTTCTTCCTTGTTTTCTACTTCCCCTTCTTGTTATTTTTCTTCCGTTTTTCCTATTTTTTTTTTTTTTTTTTCTGTTCCTTCATCTCCCCCTTTTCGTTCTCTGTCTCTTTTCCTTCTTCATTTCCCCCCGTCCTTCTCCTTGTCCATTTGTGTTTGTCCTTTTCATTCTCCTCTTTCTTTAATTTATCTTTTCTCCGTCTCTTCCTTTATTCATCAGCTTCCTTCGTTGTTTATTTTCCTACTCTCCCTTCTTCCTTTATCTTCTTTCCCATTCATTATTATAATCTTCTCCTCTTTCTACTTCATTCATTCTCCTCAACTTTTTTTTCCATCTCTCCTCCACTTCCTTTTTCATCTGTCCACCTCCTTCGTTTATCCTCTTCCTTCTCATGCCTCATTCATCCTCCTACTCTTTCTTTATTTCTCATCCTTCTTCTCCTGCTTCGTTCCTTCTCTTCCTCCTTATCTCCCCCTTCCTTCTTCCTTTTTTCTATTCCTTTTCCTTCTTCACACCTCTTCCTTCCCCTTTTTTTCATTCCTCCTCCTCCTTTACTTCTCTTACTTCTCTTCGCCATTCCTTCTCTTCCTTCTTCTCGGTTTTTACACTTTCCCTTTTAAGAAAAGTCCGCTCGCTAATTCCCCTTTTGCATGTGGATCCTCATCGCAGCTTCTCATTAGCATGTCGGAGGGGGGGGGGGGGGGGGGTACGGACACGCACGCACACGCACAGGACGCTCATTCATACACATATGCATAGGTACATACACTTACACTACGTCGTACCGTACACGAGGAACACACACACACACACACACATATATATATATATATATGTATATATATATGTATATATATATATATATATATATATATATATATATATATGTGTATA
>NC_061843.1:20954560-20957060 GCF_019202785.1 Penaeus chinensis | reverse complement strand
TATATGCAAGTTACAGTGTTTGCGAGTTGCGAAAGCCTCCACTTTTTCAAGAACCACAGTGTTCAAAAAAGAAAGATGTCGAAAAAATATTCCCACTTGAATCGCGCTGCTCACAAACACTCCTGTATAACCACAAACCCTTAGTGCTGACCTGTTCCCCCCCACCACACACACACACACCTTCCGCCCATGCTGTGTGTTACCTGTTGCTGTATTAATTTCCAGGACCCGTTTCCGTAGTGTTAGCTCCCCTTGAGTTGCTCGACTCCAGCCTTCGAAGCGGTGCCAGGAACCTCAGTCTTGCTTTACCTCTTCCTCCTTTACCTCCAACGCTGCCAAAAACCCAGTGTTGCCATACCCTCTTCACGCCCTTCTCTTGATTTGCCATCCTCCTAGAAGATGTTGCCGACAGAAAGTTGGAAGGAAGAGTGGCAATGAAGAATGGGGTATAGGAGGTGCAGGAAAGTTAATTGTCAATACCTCTAGGGTTGCTATACACCCCCCCCCCCTCCCCTCGCGGCCCCTGTACCAAGAAACTTAGGTTTGCCATAACACCCCTCTTACCTCAACACTACAAAACACCAGGCCATACCCTCTTTCATCCCTCTCTAGAGTTGCCATACCCCCACCTCTACCCACCAAGTGTTGCCAGCACCCCAAGAGGTCGTCAGGCCCGAGTGCCCGCTTCTGGGAACAGCGAGACCACCTGCGTGCCTGTCAGCGAATACCCACCGGGTACTTGCGCCCTCCGGCCGACTCTCCTTCACGGTTGCCCTGTTGCCAGTAGCACCTGCGGGACAGGGACCTCCCCTGCGTTTCGTGACGTCGCGTTACGATGGCCGAGGGCGTTATGAGGAGCCGGCTTCTTATAAGGCCCCTCTTTCGTTATGTTACGTCTCGTTACGATAGCTCTGGATGTCAAAAAGATTTCCCTTTTTTTGCATTATGTTGAGTTACAGTATGAATTGGTCTGTCATAAGGAACTGTTTTGCCTTATATTTTCGTCACGCCTCGGTTGCCCTGTTGCCTGTGGCACCTGCGGGACGAGGACTTCCCTCGCGTTATCTGGCTTCGCGTTGGATGGCCGGGGGAGCCAGCAGGAGTCGGTGTTACAGGGCCCTCTCCTGTGTTATGTTATCTCGTTACGATAGCTCTGGTTTTACTGAGGCGTTGCGTTACGAATAGGTCAGTTATATGGAACTATTTTTGCGTTATATTTTGTTACGTTACTCAACGCAGGACTTTATAGAATAATTCTTGCGTTTTATCTTGCTATGTTGCGAATATCTGAAAGCGCTGTAAGGGGCTGTCTTTCGTTATATTGTGTTAAGTTTCGTACAACTTAAAGCATTATACCGACCTGCTTGCGTTATGTTTTATTACGTTACGTTCCGAATCCTTTTGAAGACATCAAACATTCATAAAAAACGCACGGGACATGAACCTTCCTTTATTGCATGGTACATTAGGAATAGCTCACTGTTATAGGGGCTTTTTTGCGTTATAGTTCGTTACGAATTGCTCAAAATGTTACCCCCCTCCCCCCGTGTTATATTGCGAATAACTAAAAGCGTAAAAAAAAAAGAACCTCTCTTGTTTGATTTTACTTTAATCAGGAAAGTTTAATGCCTTCCAGGAACATCTTCCGGCCCTCACCCCCTTTCCCATGTTGAGTCCTCCATCTGCCCCCTCCCATTTCCCCTTCAATCTTCCTCACCTATTTAGCTCCCTCATCCTCTTCCCTCTCTCTCCCATCCCCTTTCTCTCTGTTTCCTATTCCTTCTCCTGCCTTCCCCTTTACCCATCTCCCTTTCCTCTTCATGTCCCCTCTTGTTTCCCCTCTCCCATCTTTACTTTCCTTTTAAGCCCTTCCCCTCCCTTTCTGCCTCTCCATCCCTTCTCCTTTAAGTCTCTTTTCTTTTCCCCTTTCCCTACTACCTTCCTTAATAATTTTTGTGAACTTCTGCTCAAACATTCGTTATTTTGGAAATATGTTCAAATAGACAGCGGACTTGAAGTTTCCCCCTTTTATGCAAGAGAAGGGAAGATACTCATGGGGAGGGAAGAAGTGAATCACGGAAAATTTGGGAGTGAGAGGGAGTGGCAGAGAGGGAAAGGAAAACGAGTTAGTTTTTCTTTCTTTTTTTTTGCTTTTGGGATTTCATCGGCGTTCTGTTAAGTATTATTACTATTATCATTATCATTGTGTGTATTATTATTACATTATTGTTAGTATAATAATAATTATTAATATTACTTTTATCACTTGTTGTTTCTATTATTACTAGCATTATTGTCATCATTGTTATCATTGTAATAATCATTATTATTATTACCGTGATTCCTATTATTTAGGTAATTACCAGTCATGATTATCATAACTGGTATTACTATTATCATTTTATTGTTATTGTTAGTATTATAATTATTGATATAATTATTAAAGTGACTTGAGATTTTTTTCTCTCCATCACAGTGTATTTGGGATAATATTATTAGA
>NC_061843.1:20939560-20942060 GCF_019202785.1 Penaeus chinensis | reverse complement strand
TGAGGTTTCGGGGTGGCAAACAAAAGCGCATCGCTCTTCGAGGGTCTTCGATCGAAAGGTCAGTCGTCTATGATTTTTTTTCTTCATCTTTATGCCCTTTGAGTGAGAAAGAATGGAATGTTTTTTTTATGACAATGAAGGGATGGACATGGAGGATGATTTCTATAACAGTTCAAAAGGAGGAAAGGAAATTCCCGAGACATTTGATTAATTTCACAGTAGACGTTCACTCGTCTATGATTCCCTTTTGGCCTTTTGATCGTTTTTCGTGAAAAGGGAAATGTCAGCGCCAAAGAAGAATGATCTCCAAAGCTTAGGTTGAAGTAAAGGAAGATGAAATTGAAATTATCTATTTATTTACTTAACTTATCTATTAATTTATTTATTTGCGCGTGTATGCATATCAAACAATAGATGAATGAAACAAAGTGAAATATAAGGTAAGGTGAGAAATGTGACTGATTTCTCGGCAAAGGATCCTCTGATCGCCTTTTGTTTCTCAAGAGATCATGAAAGTACGCCGACGCTTTAGGTGCAATTTCATGGAGTCTGACTGAATTGGGTGGAGAAGAAAAGGGAATTAGACGGACGGAACAAAACGAGAAAATAGCAGGAAGGGGCAGAGGGAAGGTAGGGGAGGTATGAAAGAGAAAATGGAGGTGGGGAAGGATAGCAGAAAATAGGAGGGATGGAAAGAAGGAGGTAAAGATAAACAGATAGATGGATGAAGTTAGAGAGAAAATAAGGGAGTGCGAATATAAAAAAAAAGAAGACAAATAACCGAAAGTGTAGGTACGAAAGAAAGAGGGAGAGAGAAAAAAAGACATTCGGAAAGCGTCGTAGTGCTGACGTCATCAGGACACGCCTAAAGTGTTATTGTTGTTGTCATTTTACGGTTGTCGCTTTTATTGCCTTTGTATATATATTTTTTCATTCTATATTCAATTGGTTATTTGGTTATTATTATAATTCATCACAATCACCATCATTACGGCTACGTGGGGAGCTGCAAGAGATTTCTCGTGGCTTTCGATTCCGGAGAAAGAAACTGATTTATCTAGTCGGTGATTTTCAGCTGCATATTTAGTCATTTTTTCATTCGTCAATTGATTTCTCTCTCTCTCTCTCTCTCTCTCTCTCTCTCTCTCTCTCTCTCTCTCTCTCTCTCTCTCTCTCTCTATATATATATATATATATATATATATATATATATAAATATATATATATATATATATATATATTTTTTTTTTTTTTTTTATGTGTCCATTCTCTCATCAAGTTAACAGATAATGCAGTTAATTTCTGTGTACATATCAAATATAATTTGTATCTATGGATTTATCTAATTGCGATTCTACGTGTCTCCACACACACGCACGCACACACACAAAAATGTGTGTGTGTGTTTGTGTATATGCATATATATTATATATCTATATATATACATATATATATGTGTGTGTATATATGCATATATATACATATATATATATATATGAGAGAGAGAGAGAGAGAGAGAGAGAGAGAGAGAGAGAGAGAGAGAGAGAGAGAGAGAGAGAGAGAGAGAGAAACAAACAAAAAAGCAGAATGCAGACGTGCAGACAGACAGACACATCCACACATGTCCCCCCCCCCCCCCCCCCCCCCCGTCTCTCTCTATACACACAACCCTTTCAGTTCAACGCACTTGCCTTCCCCGACGACGAGGCAGCTTCCTCATGCAGCGTCTCAAGCACATAACACAAAAGGCATGATACAAAACAAATGGCATATAACACCGAACACACAACGTATGACATAATACAAAACACATCACGCAAACCACAAAACACATAACACAGAACAAGACACATAACCCATAGGACAAAACACATACCACATAACACATCAGACAGCACATAACACATAAGACAAAAGAAACACATAACACATAGCCCAGGACCGCGAAACGCCAGCCAGTTAGACCATAAAAGGGGAGATCCAGTCGACTGTGAAACTGGTGTCTGCCGTGACTGGAAGCACTCCCCCCCCATCCCCCCTTTGCTTCTGGTGGTGGTGATGGTGATAGCACGAAGGCAAAGCGGTTGAGGGTGATGACATGAAGAAAGATTGGGGGGGGGGGGGGGAGTGGTGATGATGATGGTGATGACATTTGGTTAAAGTAGTGCCTGGTGGTGATGATATTTAGTGAAATCGGTTAAAATTGGTTGAATACGGTTAAAATCAGTTAAATGCCGTTAAAATCGGTTAACGACGGTTAAAAGTGACTGTTTTAGCCAGAAAAAGAAATAGTAACGTTGGAAAAAAAAATCACGAGAAGGCAAACAAAAAAAAAAAAAAAAAAAAAAAATGAAGACAATATATTTAAATGTAAACTGCTTGGCAAAAACGAGTAATTAAATTAAGTGAATAGATCAATAAATCAGTGTCATAATGACGATTCTAGTGAAAATGTATGAAATTGACTTCCCTTATTTCAAAGCTTTCTGCTGAGTCATTC
>NC_061843.1:20932060-20934560 GCF_019202785.1 Penaeus chinensis | reverse complement strand
GCATACACACCCACGCATAACTTACACACTCACATAAGTACACACTTACACACACATAACTCGCACAAAGTCGCACTCACCCAGTCTTCATACACAGACACTCACGCGTAACTCACACGCATGCACAGACACCCAGGCCCTATACAGACATGCACTCACACGTGTACACACACACACACACACACACACACACACAACCTTCATACACACAAACTCACGTGTAACTCTCACACACATTCACTCAATCCCCCCCCTCCCCTTCCCCCCAACAGACACTCATTAGTAACGCATCTCTTGCACTTCCCTCCCCCCTCCCCCCTCCTCCCCGACCCCCTCAGACACCAATGATTTGATCTCCGCTCCTGATGGTGCGCTCTCACCATACTTGCGCACTGTTCCCTGTCCGCCTGGTGGGGCGTAACACACTGAGTCATTACAGAGGTTTCCAGTGGAGGTTGAGATAGTGAGCACTGTGTAGAATGAGAGTGCGCGCTAGATACAGTGAGAGTGAATAATGTATCTCATGAAAATTAACTGTATTCACTGATGGTGAACATTCTATCGAACGAGAGTGGTGACTGTATTTAAAGATAAAGAATGTATCGATGAAATTGAATATTTTTCATTAATAGTGAAAGGGAATTTCATTCACTGATAGTAAACACTGTGTCGATTGAAAGTGAAATTTATTCACTGATAGTGAACACTATCAAATGAAAGTAAACTTTATTCTTAAATAGTGATCACCGTAGCGACTGAGAGAGTAGACAGTATTCAATGATAGTGAACACCATATCTAATGTAAGTGACAGAGATTAATGTTTATAATGGTAGTGGTAATGAGCAATGCATTTGACGATAATGAAGGGTAACTGTGTTGATATTACGAACACTACATGATGAAGATTTCGTATTTATAAAGACTATATGAAGATAATTACTGTTTCGTTATTTGCTTATTGTTTCGTGCCTTGTTGCAGTTCCTCGCAGGGGAAGTTAATGTTGTATTACTGTTATTCGTTGTCTTTGGTGATTGTGACTCTTGAACACGGGGAACACAAAGTGTGAGGATAGTAATCACTCGTAGACTTTTCGTTGAAAGTCCTTGTGGCACTTGTGCGCTAAGGGTGCGCTCTGGCCACGCCCACTTTGTGGAAAACCTTGTAGAACATGTGTATTCATACATGCACAAGCTCATAAAGACACCCTTACACACACCCGCGCATGTTGTAATGAAAAGAAAATTATATCTATAACTATACCTATACCTGTCTATCTATCTACTCATCTATCTACACACACACACACACACACACACACACACACACACACACACACACACACACACACACATATCTATCTATCTATCTATCTATCTATATATATATAAAGGTATTATATATATATTAATTTTTTGATATTCCTGTATTATCTTTTAGACACTTTTTGCTCTCAAGTCAAAACATCCATTAGATACAAATTCACACGGATCTTCTTGGTACTACGAGCTTTCTAATACTGAAATATAAGTAATCCGTTGCATACATTATTAGATTTTGCATACTTGTTGAATCAGATGTGAATGAGAATGAATAAGTTCTCTTAGGAAGAAGGGTTTTTCAACATCAGGCCTGCAATGAAATCAGCTGGGAATAAAGAATTTCATTGGAATTGCAACATTTTCATTAAGTATGATGAATATTTTGTCGCAACTTTCAATAATTTATGTTGCAAAGTTGTTCCTTCTCACACGTATATTTTTCAAGAACTGGTAAAACGAACTTGCAGGCTAATATGCTCATATATTTTTTTCTCTTTTCTTAGTCAAATTTTCTGTGTAACTATCTATTTGTTTAATAATTGATCAATTATTTATTCATTCTTCCTCGGGGGGGGGGGGGGGGGGGGGGGGGGGGGGGGGGGGGGGGGGGGGGGGGGGGGGGGGGGGGGGGGGGGGGGGGATTGAAAGGTTATATATTCAGTTCTTCTAAATCTTGAGGAAGAGGAGGAAGGAGATGGTTATGGAAGGAAAGGGGGGGAGGGGTGCATAGAGAGGGGGAGAAAGGAAGAAGGGAAGAAGAGGGAGGAGGAAGGAGATCCATAACCAAAACAGAATAATCTCTTACTTTCAACACGTCTATCCCATAAGTAAAAATCTTCCCGGCGCTGGTAAACAAACACCAACATACCGCTTTTCCAAAACTGTCACAATCAAGGTGTCCTTCTCCTCCAGGAAAATTTGTTGTCAGTGTCAGCAAAACTATTTTTTTCCCTTTTCCTGTCCTAAGATCATTTGATATTCAAAATAACTGAAACACAAACTCCAATAAAACTCCAACAGATGGTTGAATAAATAATGATCATAATTCATATTCTGTATAATCTGTTAACTTTGAAAAGAACATACATGCCAAAGAATAATTCTACATAGTATGATGCACGTAAAACATTCTTCTTAAACCTGTCATTACTCAACCATGTAGTTTACAAATGAGATGCT
>NC_061843.1:20919560-20927060 GCF_019202785.1 Penaeus chinensis | reverse complement strand
TATTAGAGTGACAGATAGAGGGATGGGTAGACTAACAAGGATGTAGATAGATATCACTATGCAGATTGCGCAGATAAACAAACACGTATAGATAAACAAACACGTATGTAAATACATAAAGATATCTAGATAGATATAGAGTACAAATACACACACACACACACCTGAACCGAACAGCAGCATCCTTTAATCTATTCAACAGATTCCGAGTCTATTTTGCCAGACAGAAGATCAAACATTCTTTACCGCAATAACCAGCGCCATAAACGTTTAGAATCACCAATGAGCAGAAGAGGAGACGGTTCAATTAAAGTGATACTGTTGTCTCTTACAAGACGGTGCGGAGAGAGATGGGTGGGGGACAGAGGGAGGGGAGAGAGAGAGGGGGGGGGAGAGAGAGAGAGAGAGAGATGGGTGGGGGAGAGAGAGAGGGGAGAGAGAGAGACAGAGAGAGAGAGAGAGATGGGGGGGGGGGGAGAGGGAGGGGAGACAGAGAGAGAGAGAGAGAGAGAGAGAGAGAGAGGGAGAGAGAGAGAGAGAGAGAGAGAGAGAGAGAGAGAGAGAGAGAGAGAGAGAAGGCTCTTCTCTCTTCTCCCCCACTTCCCTTCTCTCTCGTCTTTCTTCACCCGTCCTTCCCAATCCCTCTTCTCCCTCCTTCTTACCCTCAACCCCAACTCCTTTTGTCCATCCTTCCTCCTCTCCTCTCCCCCCATTCTACCATCCTCTCCTCCCATCTCTCCCGCCCTTCCATTAACCCCCCCCCCCCTTCTTTTCCACCTACCCAGTCTTCCATTCCCTTCCACCCCAACCTTCCTTCTACCTTTCCTTCTCGACCCTCCATCCTTCTCCCCCTTTCCTCTACTTCCCCTCCTCCTCCTCTTCCACTTTCCCTTCCTTCTATCCTTCCACTTCTTTCACCTCCTACTTCATTCTTCTGTCTATCCATCGTCTCTCCTACTCCTCCTCTCTCTTCCACACACACACACTCCTTTTCCATCCTCTGTCTCCTCTTCTTCTCTTTACCTCTGTCTCCCATCGCTACTCTACCTTCCTCTTTCCTCCTCTTTCTCTCTTCTCCTCTTCCTCCACCCCATTCCCTTTAGTTCCGTCTTCCCTTCTCTTCTTCCCCTCTTCTATCCTCCCTTTCTACCCCCTCTCCCTCCTACCCCTATCTACTGCTCGCTCTTCCCTTCCCCCTCCTCTTCCTCCCTCCTCCTCTTCCTTCCATCATCTCCCTATTCTGCCCCCTCACTTTTCCCTCCCCTCTCTATCCCCTTTCAACTTCTTGCCTACCCTGCCTCCCCCCTCCACTCCCCTCCTCTCCTTTCTCCCCTCTTCCTTCTCCTCCCCTCCTCTCCTTTCTTCCCTCTCCCTTCTCCTCCCCTCCTATTCTTCCCTCCTCTCTCCTCTCCCTATTATCCCTTTTCCCCTCGACCTCTCTCCTCTTCCTCCCTTCTCATCTCCCCCCTCCCCCCCTCCCCCCTTATCCCTCCACTTCTCTCCACCCCCCCCTCTCCTCTCCCCTCTATCCCCTCTCCTCCCGACCGCCCTCCTCTTCCGCCCTCCCCTCTCCTCTCCCCCCCCCCCCCCATCCTCTCGAACCTCTTCCCCCCTCCCCCCTCCACCCCCCCACGATCGAGAGAGGACACTTGCGCGGAATCTGGTGATGAGAAACAGTGCCAAAAAGTTCCCACATGAAGCTTCGTGATGTGAATGTGTGATGACGTGAAGTGTGATGTAAGGTGACAGAACTCGGCGAGAGAGAAAGGAGGGGTGGGGAGGAGGAGGAGAATGAGAATGAGGAGGAGGAAGAGGAAGAAGAAGAAGAAGAAGAAGAAGAAGAAGAAGAAGAAGAAGAAGAAGAAGAAGAAGAGGAGGAGGAGGAGGGGGAGGAGGAGGAGGAGGAGGAGGAGAAGGAGGAGGAGGAGGAGGAAGAGGAGGAGGAGGAGGAGGAGGAGGAAGAGGAAGAGGAAGAAGTAGAAGAAGAAAAGGAGGAGGGGGAGGAGGAGGAGTAGAAGGAGGCGAAGGAGAATGAGGAAGAGGAAGCAAGGTAGAAGGAGATAGAGGAAGAGGAGAAGGAGAGGGAGGAAAAAGAAGAGGAGTAGGAGAAGAAAGACAAGGAGGTGGATAGGGAAAGGAGGAGGGGAAGAAAGAGGAGGAGAAGGAGGAGGAGGAGGAGGCAAGGGAGAGAGATATGAAAGGTGAGGAGGAGAAGGAGGAGGGAGGGAAAAAGGGACAAAGAGAAAAACGAGCAAGGAGGAAAAAGAAGAAAATAGAATGGTGAGCATAATGAGGAGGAGACAATAAGGAAGCCGGAGAATGGTAAAGAGAGAAAGGGCAGAGAAATGAAAAAATGGCGATGAAGATGAGGCGAAGAAATGGGAAAGGAAAAGGGATGTTAAATAGGTGAAAGAAGTAAAATGAAGAGAAGGAAAACGAGGGACATTATTGGGTAGAAGACACAAGGGAAGAGGACAGAAGGGGAAGTGACAGAAATATAACAGAATCAGCAGAGAATTGAAAGGATTATATGAAAAAAACAAGAAAAAGAACAACAGTAATGATAATGATGATAATAACGATAAAGAAAGTCGAAGGAAAGGAGAAGTTGGTTGAAGAAATGGAAGAGCAGAATGAAAAGGGGAAGAAGAGGACGCGGAGGAAAAATAACAGTGGTAGAAGATTTTGAAGCCGATTATTTAATGTTGCTATAGATGTTCATCAAACTATATATGTATTGAAAAAGGGAAGAGAAAAAACAGAGAGGGAAAGAGAAAGAGATAAATTTTATTTGATAAAATATATTTACAGAAGAGCATGCATGCCCTGCAAAATAATCTAGAAATTTGGTGAAGGATATTTGTTTTTACCATGTTCTCTGGATTATACGTAGTGAGTGTAGGAATGTATCAGGCTGTCATTAAAAACAATCAGGTGTTGCTGCTGTTCACTACCTTTTTTAATGGCATGGTATGGCATATTGCTACCGACTCAACATCAGTTGTGATTGCCCAGTTGGAAATATAGACTTTCTTCAAGATCTTTATCATTAATTACTACACCAATCCCTGATGCTCCATGAGGATCAGTGGAGGCGTCCAGTAGACTGCAAGAGGGGATGATGAATATCGTCTATATATTTCAAGTAATGAGCTTTTAGTTTTGCATTTGAAGTCCTAGAATTAGGCCCTCGTAATTTGTCAATATGAACATATAAATGGTTTCTGTGCCAAGGGGCAGTAAGTACTGCTTCTGGAATGTTAATAGATTCAATGTTCCTGACGCTAAAGAATAAAATAGTATGAGCAGTTTTGGTTTTCCATTCTAAGTTAGACTGTATTAGATTGATGTATCGAGGCCGGGTGCGCCGAACTCTATCATTTATCTCACTTGATAGAATAGTGGAAGTCCGTGGTCTGGATAGAAGATGCAGGAATCTGAGGGCAAGTGTGGTGTGAACTTGGGTGGCACGACTGCGAAAAGAGGCTGCAAGGAGTTCTTTATTTGTAAATGGTGCATCAGCCTCATCTAAGAGTTGCCACTGATAGTCAGTTTCTTTTTTTGTAATTTGATATTAGAGAGCACCTGTGTAGGAATAATGGGAGATTATCAAGAGAAGAGCCTCACATCATTTACTGAGAAGTGAGGCGACCTTTTCTGGATATGGGTGGGTGTATACTGTGTGGATTGCCCTTAGTCTTGTTGATTTCCTTCCATACATTACTCATGGGAATCATGGAGTCAATTAATTCTGGGATAAAATCTTTCCTCCATTTTCAAGTTATCTCTCTTTTTTTCTTCTTTTTTCACCTTTTTTTTTTTCTTTTTTTCTGTTTTGCTAAAAAGCAAGATCCCTAGCTAAGTGCGGCTTTTCCAAATGTTGCTGACTAACTTAAGGCCATATACACCTTTAAAGAAGTTCTATCTAAGGGTCTTTGTTCATTTGTTGTACACGTCTACCTCTGGAGGATGAAGATCCATGATTGGCAGACCTTTAGTTGGAGTTGAGTAATGATATTGCCAATTTGCCAAGACGATCAAGGCTAGTAGGAGTAGTCTTCATACCAGCGTGGAGCCCATTTAATGAATTCATCGTGGTGTCAAGATGGTGTCGAGGACGTGGCTGGGGTCCATTTTAGGGCCTGAGAGACCAAGCGATATTTAAAGCCATGTGTTCCTTAAAATGAGCGCACCCGTGTGTTGGGGGCGTAACAGGAGCAGATAGCTGCCTCTGGTTTTGTCAAGGTAACACAGACTCTTTAAAGTCACACTATACACGTCCATACACTGTGGTGTCAGGACGTTAACTGGAAAGAGAGGAAAAGAGAGACAGACAGACAGACAGACAGACAGACAGACAGACAGACAGACAGACAGACAGACAGACAGACAGACAGACAAACTGACAGACAGACAGAGATCCATTTAAAAGGTCCATTCGCCATGAGTAACCCATGGGTCCTAAAAGTGTCTATCATCCAACGAAAATATGTGTCGGGTGGTCATTGATACAGCTTGCCGTATTGTGAAATGATTCATTCCCACTCATACGATTTTTCATTGTGGTGGTGGCGGTGGGGCGGGGGGGGGAGGCTGTATTTTTTTCCCGTTCTTTCCCATGAATCTCCTTCTCACACTTCTCATGACTCGATTCTCTCTGCGCTCCAATTACTTCATCTTTTAAACTATTTTCATGAGCATCTTGTGCAAGACGATAGCTGCAATTTGACTATCTTTATCGCTTATTTATTATTATTTGTGTATGATTAACTGTCTGAACTTGGAGATGTCAGAATTATAGCGGAATTGTGGATATTACTAATGATAGTAATGACAATGATACTGACAACAACAATGATGATGATAATAATGATGATTATGAAGACGATGATGAAAATAATGATGAGAATGAAAATGATGATGACAATGGTATTAGTGATGATAGTAACAATTGTTAAATAATAACAATAATGATAATCATTGTAATAATAATAGTAATGATAATGATAATGGTAATATTGATGATGATAATAATAATAATAATAATAATAATAATAATGGGGATAGTAACAACAGCAGTAATGATAACACTTCCTTCTTAACCTCCCCCTCCCCCCCAACTAGGATAGACATGTATGTGATCCTCGATGGAGAGGAATGATAATAATGATGATATTAATATTGTTGATGAAAAAATCATAATGATGATGATGATAATGATAATGATTAATAATAATGAAAATAATAATAATAATAATAATAATAATAATAATAATAATAATAATAATAATAGCAATAACAACAATAATAATAATAATAATAACAACAAGAATAATAATAACAACAACTAATGGGAATAATAATGTTAAAAACAGAAATAGAAATTGATCTGTAACGTGTGTGTGTCATTCTTGAATATATATGCCATCACTCCATCTTACACCAAAGTGTGAAGACTTCAAGTACGCAGTTACATTTTCTGGTTCCATATACTTCAAAACGAAGAAACTCGGACACTCATTCGGACGAAAAATGGTTCAAGGCGTACGCTCACTTAAGAGGGAACGGAAGGAGGAAACACAAAGCGTGTGTATATCATACTTTATAGTGATGTAGATTAAAATATCAAAGGTTGAAAACAAGTCATGAAGATTGGCAATTATAATAGTAATGATAGTTGAAGAGAGTAAGGATACAGCTAATAATTACAATAGTAAAATTAATAGTGAATATAATAGTAATAATAATAGTTATGAAGATAGTAATAATAATAGTTATGAAGATAGTAATAATGATGACAGCAATGCAAATAGTAATAGTAAAACAATAATGATAATACCATTAATAATAACAATGACAGAAGTAATACCGATGATAATAATCACGATGATACTAGTAATGATGGCAATAAGAGAACAAGATAACGATAATAACGCAACGGATATCATGTGTATATCAACATATTGTAGCATACTGTCTCAGTACGGACAGCAAGCCTCTAAGCTCATCAAAAACATTATTGAGCAAAGAATATAACAAGAAAAATCTCTTTCACCTCCTGTTTACGTATGTCAGAACCTGTCACAGCCAAGGTAAGTGAAAGTAAACAAAGTACTTCTGGATCTATAAATACGAGGTTGAGAGCAGCGGCCATTTATAAAACCTATTTCGAAAAAATAGAAAGAAATGGGGGAAAAAAATGTTCAACAACATGTGCGAGACATGTTTTTTGTCCCCCCCCGCGTCCCCCCCCCCTCCCTCCTCCCTCTGTTGCTTCCCTGGCGATGATAATTGCAAGTTGCATCAAACGGACGGAAGGGTGCACTGTGCAAGCCGCAGCAAGAGTCATGGAGGCACTTCCGTTGCAATGCAAACTGAGTAATCACTGAGTCATGTTTAGTCCTTTCAAATTTGTTCCTGTATAAATTTGACCAAAAATGGTTTTGTTGCAATATATAAATGTTATTTAATAGTGACATTTTACTTTATAATTACTGATTGCTTATTTTATTTGTCACGAAAAAACAAAAAAACAAAACAAACATGGTATAGTTATCATACAAATGATAACTTTTCAAATCACACACTCCCTTCATTAGATATAAGTGAATAACAAAAATGACACTATAAAGATACTCTTCATATCATGAGCATTTTGACTCTTAAATCATTATTTCCAGTTTGTCTTCTGTATAATATTCGTATATTTCCGTCACGCAGCAAGGTTTTACTGCCTCACAATGAGAAGGCTTTTTTGGGAGAGACAAACATACCATGATCACCGTGGCAATTATGCAGAGATGTTTTCAAAATGTTCGACATGCCTGACCCGCGCGATGTCCCGTCGTTCCTCGAAGTCTCCCCTTGAAATGTTATCGCATTGACCGAATAGAAAACGAGATCTACTGCTTACTGCGGTGGTTGAAAAAGATAATAATGATAATAGAGGAAGGATTGGCATGCCGTAAAGGTGAAGAACAGTAATAAAACTCACGCATGTTAGTATAAGGATGAACTTGGCGGCAGAGTGATGTTTAAGATAATGATAATGTCGAGGTAATGATAATGATCACAGTAACAGCAAAACAGCATGGACGACAAAAAAAAAAAAAAAGAAGTTTAACAATTTCTCAAATTCAAGAATAGTGAACCCTTGCGCCCCCCCCCCCCCACCCCCCGCTTCGAAGAAAAAAGTAGCGGTCATCATAGTAATTCGCTTACACTTTCCCGCCCTCCTCCCTTCCTTCTCTCTCTCTCTCTCTCTCTCTCTCTCTCTCTCTCTCTCTCTCTCTCTCTCTCTCTCTCTCTCTCTCTCTCTCTCTCTCCCTCCCTTCCCCCTTCCCTCCCTCACTCTATCTCTTCCTCTCTCTCCATTTTTCTCTCCTCCTATATCTCCCTTCTTTCTCTCATCCTCCTTCTTCCTCTCACCCAATCTCTCCCTCCTTCTTTCCCTCTCCCTCCTTCTTTCCCTCTCCCTCCTTGCTTCTCTCTCTCTCATTC
>NC_061843.1:20894560-20902060 GCF_019202785.1 Penaeus chinensis | reverse complement strand
GAATGTTTAATACTTAAACATTCACCTATTTTTGTGCTTCATCATGTACTGAAGTTCTTACATGTCAAAAGCATTATAATAATCATTGTAATAAAATTTCATCGTGAATGATTTATTCATAATATTAGTATCCTTTTATCACTTAAACACGTTTATATTCTTACATTTATTACCAATTCATTTATTAAGTTAAATTCAAGTAATTTTCGTCAACGATAAATGAGAATGAGATAAGTAAAGATTAGACTAAATAAGAAAGAGGAAGGAGGAGAGGATAAAGAAGATCAAAAGGTAAAAGAAGAATAGATAAGTAAGATATAATGAATAATAAGATAATAATAATAAGTAAGAGATAATAGATAATAAGGCGAAGAAATAGAGGAAGGATAGGGAGAGAGGTGGAGGAGGAGGAAGAGTAAGGTTCAGGGAAAAGTATAAGAAAAAGGGATCTGCATTAATCAAAACAATATGTATTCATATCTCTTTCTCCTTCCCCCTTCTTCCTCTTCCTCATTTTCACTTATGCAAATTACCTCTCAGTATCTTACTACTATAACGAGATACATATAGAAAGACAGAGAGTAACAGGTAGACAAATAGACAAACAAACAGAGTGACAGGCAAACAAACATAAAAACAGACAGACAGATAGAGTAACAGGCATACGAAAAGACAGAGTAACAAGGAGACAAATAAACAGACAGAGTAACAAGCAGACAAGCAGAAAAAACGACAGACAGAGTAACAGGCATACAAACAGAGTAACAGGCAGACAAACAGAAAAAAAAACGACAGGCATACAAACAGAGTAACAAGCAGACAAACAGAAAAACCGACAGACAGAGTAACAGGCAGACAAACTGAAAAAAACCGACAGACAGACAGAGTAACAGGCATACAAACAGACAGAGTAACAGGCATACAAACAGACAGAGTAACAAGCAGACAAACAGAAAAAAAGTCAGACAGACAGAGTAAAAGGCATACAAACCGACAGACAGAGTAACACGCAGACAAACAGAAAACAGACAGAGTAACAGGCAGACAAACAGACAGAGTAACAAGCAGACAAACATATAAAAAAAAGTCAGACAGACAGAGTAAAAGGCATACAAACCGACAGACAGAGTAACACGCAGACAAACAGAAAACAGACAGAGTAACAGGCATACAAACAGACAGAGTAACAAGCAGACAAGCAGAAAAAAGCCAGAAAAACAGACCGAGCAATAGGCATGCAACAGACAGACAGCCCGATAGCTCCCCACACACCCACAGCGCGCGTGCAACAACCTCGCCCGACGGTCACGGCTTGGGTACAAAGCGTCGGCGGAGGTGCGTGACCCTCGCCTCCCGCGGCCGCGTCGCCGGGTGAGGCTGGATGACAGATCTCTGCCTCCGGGCGCGAGGAGCTGGCGCGGCTTCATTTCCTTGCTGTTATAGCACTCTCGTCGCCGTTCTTATTATTGCCATCATTTTGGCTTATTGCTGTAGCGGAGTTAGGCTTCTCGCCGTCGTTATTATTATTGGCATTGTGTGATCTATAGTTTTATTATAATCATCGTTATGGTTATCGTTGTTATTTCTATCGTTGCTATGTTTATTATGATGATCGTTATTGGCATTAACATCTGTATTTTATGATGATGATTATTATAATCGTTGTTATTATCATTATTATAATTATTTTAGTTTTTTCATAATTGTCATGATCATTATAATCGTCATTTTTGTGATTACCCTTTCTTAATGACATTTTGTTATTAGCATTGGTGCCTTAAAAATTTCGGGGCACGGCGAGAGAGACACGGCTTGGGTATTATCATTTTCAACAAACATGGCCTTATTTGCGGCATTTCCGAAACCCCGAACACTTTGATACGTGTTTGCCCCTTACGCACTCATTATTGAAACCTGTGATTCTATGCCTCTACCTTGATACAATGTGATACATTCCGGCCAGCCAATCAGAGCGCAATATTTTTCAGATATATTTCGCGTAATCTCAGATAAGGATTTATATTTTCATTAATTACTAATTGCATCGTAAGTTTCTCGATGAAAAAAAAATATATATATTGTAGAGGTGCAGAAAATGTTTCTATGTCTCTTTAGATGTACATCAAACGCATGTTCATTCGATATGGGTAAAAATTGAAGTCAATCATAACGGTCGCTGAAGCGACATGGAAAGAATTTCCAACGTGTCCGAGTCATACGACGTGGTATTGACTTCGATGGGTTGAATGTCTTCAAAATTATTTGATATATATATGGCATAGCCTTACACGCTCAAAATTGTCAAAGAAAAGGATCTGTATCTTAATCTATTTATATAATTCAATCAGTAAGACAAGGAAATACCTGCAATCATTGGAATCACTCAGATGTCTGATTCGGACAGGGAGTTCACTCGTGGTGGACACGATAAGATGTTCAACCTTATGCATCTTCCACTTCTCATTTGAAGAACAATGTCTGTAATGAGAGAAAAAAATGTTTTGACAAAATCTGAAAATAAAATCACACCCTTACAAAGGGAAGAGTGGTGTGTGTATGAGCAATATAAGTTGCAGAGAAGGCAGGCACTTTTTCCTTTCTAGTTGAAACTTCCACAATGTTCTGCCTGTAATTTATAATCATACCAGCATATTAAATAAATGATTGGGTTTCTGTTGATTTATTTTTATGAATTAAGAAAAATAACTTTTTTTTTCAAAGCTTTGAATGAACATCTTCATTATCATTGCCATAATAATTGTTGTTGTTATAATTATTAATATTACATTCGTTTTTATTATTACTAGTAGTAGTAGAATTTCACTATCATCTTTATCATCGTCATCATCATTGGCAATTACATTAATATTATTATTTTTTTTCCTATTTCTTATTCCTCTTCTGATCAACATGATTATATACATTACTTATTCTAAAGGTTTGAGTGACATGTAAAGTTGCTGTTTTTCTTTCAGAAAGAAGTTTAGTGACAGGGTAAAAATGTGTCCTTCTTTCACCCTCCCCCCCCCCCCCCTTAAGGGTTGTATTCTCCTTTAATAAGCTGTTCCTTTTTGCCTTGATCATGCTGTTGTTACCACGTCACTATTCGGAAACTTTCCACATTTTCTGATTAATTACGTGTCCCATTATAAACTTTTTTTTCTCATATATTGTCATCTTCTATTGTTATTTAAATATATGAATAGGTGAGTTAATCAGTAAAGTCTACTGTATCGTTGAGAGATGCCTTTGATAATATTGATTTTAAAGATTTTGCCTTCGGGCCGAAACTATGTATCTAAAGGCCGTCTCATAGATGGCCAAGGAGAGGTTGATTTATTGATAAATTGACAAATAGACGGCTAAATTGATAGATAGATAGACAGATAGATGGAGAGATAGATAAACAGATGGGTAAACATAGAGATAGACAGGTCGAGAATGATAGATAGGTCGATAGAAAGAGAGAGAAAGAATTATTTATAGGTAGATAAATGGATAGATAGGGATAGATGGATTTAGTGAACTCACTCTAAATGATGTCGATGAGATGTTGAAAGTTGACATGGCGTTTTGAAGTTACAGATTTCTTCAGTTGTAATAATATTTAGAGATGCGATGTTGTCTGAAATGTTATGCATCGATGATCTGATAAAGTCTTATATATATATATATATATATATATATATATATATATATATGTGTGTGTGTGTGTGTGTGTGTGTGTGTGTGTGTGTGTGTGTGTGTGTGTGTGTGTACATATATATATGTATATGTATACATATATATATATATACATACATACATATATATATACATACATACATATATATACATATATATATATATATATATATATGTGTGTGTGTGTGTGTGTGTGTGTGTGTGTGTGTGTGTGTGTGTGTGTGTGTCTACATATATATATGTATATGTATACGTATATATATACATACATACATATATATATACATACATACATATATATACATATATTTATATATATATATATATATATATATATATATATATATATATATATATATGTGTGTGTGTGTGTGTGTGTGTGTGTGTGTGTGTGTGTGTGTGTGTGTGTGTGTGTTTGTGTTTGTGTTTGTGAATGTGTGTTTATATATATATATGTATATATATATATATATATATATATATGTGTGTGTGTGTGTGTGTGTGTGTGTGTGTGTGTGTGTGTGTGTGTGTGTGTGTGTGTGTCTACATATATATATGTATATGTATACGTATATATATACATACATACATATATATATACATACATACATATATATACATATATAAATATATATATATATATATATATATGTGTGTGTGTGTGTGTGTGTGTGTGTGTGTGTGTGTGTGTGTGTGTGTGTGTTTGTGTTTGTGTTTGTGAGTGTGTGTTTATATATATACATATAATTACAAATCATCTTAACCCACGCCTCCTCCACCTGCCTTTATCCCCATCTCTCTCTCCCCCCCTCCCCCCCCCCTCCAGGGTAATTAAAAGGCCCTCAACCTCTCATCTCAACAGCCTCTTGCTGGAGGCTATGACAGGGTGAGGGGAGGGGGGGGGGTGAGGAAGGGTACGTGAGGAAGTGAGTGTCAAAGGGGGGGTGGGGATGAGGGAGGGGCTAGGGGGAAAGGGAGGATGAGAGGGAGGGGTAAAGGGAAAAGGAAGAGGGGCAGGGACGAGGAGTAAAGGGAGGAAGAGAAGATGGGATAAAGAAGGGGCACGAAGGAAAGGAACAAGAGACGTGGGAGACCAAGGGATAAGAGGAAAGGGAAGGGAAAAAGAGGAAGAGAGGGATGGAGCAAAGGCTGGCTAGGGAGAGGGTATTGGGAGGGAGGGCCCGGGGTAAAGGGGGGAGGGGGGTGAAGGAAGCTGAGGAGGATGAAAGGGCGGGGGAGAGAGAGGGGGGGGGGGGGTGATGATAGTTCCATAAAAAATAATTGGAAGCAAATAGACAAGCTTTGTCGTTACACGTTACTATCCATTTATCTATCTCTTTCATATTCGAAAGGAAAAAAAGAGGAGAAAAAAAATAGAAGAAGGGAGAGAAGAGGAAGAAGAAAATAAAAGAGAAAGAGAGCAATAAAAGAGAGAAAGAAGAAGAAGAGATAGAGAAAGATGAAGACGAAAAAGGGCGGAAATAATATAAGAAAGACAGATATACAGACAGATATGGAGATATAAATAGGACTAAAGCGGAGAAAGAGAATTAAATACAAAGAGAGAGAGATAAGGAAGAAGAGGACAGGAATCCAGGCCATTTTTAAAGGGAACGACAAAGGAAGCCTCGGGAACTCATGGCAGCGGAACGGAATCTTTTACGAGGAGCAAGAGTGAAAAGAATATTTGCCTTTTCTTTTTATTCTTCTTTTCCCTTCGTCTTTCTCCTCTTTTTTTCAACATCATCGCCTCCTGATACTCTCGTTTTTTTTTCTTCTTCGTTTTCTTTTCTCCTCCTCCTCCGTCTTCTTCTACTTCTTCTTCTTCTTCTTTTTCTGCTTTTCAATGTTAGCCGTTCTCCTTTTCTCCTACTCGTTGTTCTTCTTATAACTCCCCGTTTTCTTTTTCTCATTTTCTTCTTATTATTGTTTCTCTCACTCACTCACTCTCAGTCTCTCTCTCTTTCTTTCATTCTTTCTCTCTCTCTCTCTCTCTCTCTCTCTCTCTCTCTCTCTCTCTCTCTCTCTCTCTCTCTCTCTCTCTCTCTCTCTCTCTCACTCCCCCGTCCTCTCCCCCTCCCTTGCCCTCTCCCTTTTCCCCATCTTTTCTTTTTCTCTCCCTTCCTCTTGCACTCTCAAGCGTGAACCGAAAAAAATAATAACAGTTAACATGTAGCCCGGCATCTTGCGTAACGAAAGCTTAACGCAAAGCTTAAAACTCTCAACCGTTATAACTCGATTACTGAAGTTTCTGATACAATGCGTCTACTGTTTATTGTTTACGGTTATCATCCTCATTGTTCGTGCCCGTTCGTAAATACCTCTTGGAAAACTAAGTACATAGCTATTCACTTATGTAAGTATGGAAGTTACAGAGCTTCACACATACTCTAGGGAGAGGGAGGTAAATATGTGCATAAGGCATTACATACAGCAAGATAAATATATACACATGTACACAAACAAACACAAATTACAGACATACAGCCAGACAGACAAACAGCCCACACACCACCCGGGGTTAATTTGAACAAATGACATCCGGAAGCGGGTAATTAATCTTGTTCTGCCAATGCACGTGTGAACAAGTGATCAGGAGAACATGTGTTTCAATTTCTGTTGGAAAAACGCCGAGTCATCGCCACCCCTGTGTCTTTCGGGGAGATGATTAATTGTTTTCGTTTTTTTTCGTTTTTGTTTGGATATGTGGCCGTTCTTCTTTTGTTTTCCTTTCGTTTATTCTTATTTTCTTAATTTTTTAGATTCTTTCTTTCACTTATTTTTAATTCAGTGTTTTCCCTTTCTCTCTCTCTCTCTCTCTCTCTCTCTCTCTCTCTCTCTCTCTCTCTCTCTCTCTCTCTCTCTCTCTCCCTTCCGCCCCCTCCACCTCTTTCTCTCTCTATCTCTCTTTCTTCCTCCCACCCATCTTCCCTTCTCTTCTCCCTCCCTCCCTCCCCCTCCCTCTCTCCCACGATCCTTCCCTCCCTCCCGCCTTCCTTCATTCCCTCCCTCCCTCATCTATCTCTCATCCCCCTCTCACTCCCTCTCACTCACTCCCTCTCACTCACTCCCTCTCACTCCCTCCCTCTTACTCACAAAAAAAGAAAAAAGAAAAAAAAAACACAAAAAAAACATGAAAGTAACAGTTAAAACGATATTCACAAGATCTCGCCCGTTAACATTCTTCTATTCCGGAGGTCCATCTGCATCACCGCCCAAGAATTACGTCTTGTGAGAATCCTGAAGCTGCGTCCGTCACTTCTCCCCCCGCCCCCCCCCCCCCCCATCGTCTTCTCTTCCTCTTCCTCTCCTCCTCCTTTCCGTTACGTAAAAGCGGTTGACGGGAAGGGATGATGGAGAGATAAGAGGAGAGAAATAGAGGGAAAGATAGAGGGAGAGAATGAAGGGGGAGAAAGAGTGAAAGAGAGAGAGAGAGAGAGAGATAGGGAGAGAGAGAGAGAGAGAGAGAGAGAGAGAGAGAGAGAGAGAGAGAAGAGGGAGGGAGAGAAAGACGGAGTAATAAAGGGAGTTGAGTAAAGAAAGTGAGAGGCAGTGGGGATGAACAAATGGGAGAGGGGTAAAAGGGAAGCAAGGGGATGGAGAAGGGAAGGAAGGAAGAGAAGGGAGAAGGGAGGCAAATAAGAAACAGGAAGAAAACAAGTTCTAACACGTTTTTTTTTTTTTTTTTTTTTTTTTTTTTTTTTTTTTTTTTGCTTGAGGCCTTCGCGAGAATGACGAAGTGCCAAAAACGTTATATATGTTTATATCTATCTGTCTATCAGATTATCTATCCTTATGTTTATTTATCTCTCTCTC
>NC_061843.1:20849560-20877060 GCF_019202785.1 Penaeus chinensis | reverse complement strand
TATTATTATTATTGATATTATTATTATTATTATAATTATTATTATTATTACTGGCATTTAGTGTGCGTGTGTTATTGTGTCTATGTGTATATGTGTACGTATATGCGCATGCCTGTGTATACACTTATAAACACACACACACACACACACACACACACACACACACACACACACATACCCACACACATAATTAACCCCATTACCCTTTGATGCCAGCAAGGAACACTTTCCTCTCGCCAGGTCAGTGCAGCGGGACAGAGACCTTCGAAAAGGTTACCAGAACGACGGTCAGAGGCATCTCAGGGGTTCCTCTCTTCTCGAACGCTGGCAACACTGTCACCAGCGACTGTATATCCAGGTGGGATTTAATTTCTAATTTTCTTTTCTTCCTCATTATGGTTTCTTTCCATTTTTTTCTCTCTCTCTTTTTCTTCATTCATTTGTTTTTGTTCTTTATTATTATTAATTGTCTTCTGTTGGTTGGATATTGATATACGTGTTGTTTAAATATTGTACTTGATATTTCTTCATAATTGTACTCTCTGCTTTTTAATATTATTATTATTATCAATCAATATGCATTATATACTTGACTAAATTGATTTTCATTAGTTAGATTGTTTATTTACATATTTATCTTATTCATCATCTTTACATCAATCTCTTTGAAATTCATTCTGACCATTGGCATTTTTTACCATTACTATCACACTCTCTATATTTATCATTATCATTCATATGTTGTTATCATCCTCAGTAGCAGCATTATCATTATAGTCATTATCATTATCATTAATGTTATTATCATTATCATTATAGTTATCATCATCAGCAGCATCATTATCATTAATATTGTTATTATCATTATCATTATTGTGATTATCATCATCATAATCATTTGTGACTTAGTTTTCATGTTTTTCTTTAAAATTCATATTGGTCTTATCGCTTTGTTATTCTGCATTTTACTCAAGTATCGTTGTCATTGGTATTTTAATCATTATTAGTATTATTATTGTTCCTCTTTTCGTAACAACCATTATATTTTTTCATTTATTAATCATCTGTCAGTCAAATGGTATTATCTTGTTGCCTTAATTTAATATCTTTTATCAATGCCTTGTCTCTTCCTGACAAGGCATTGTTAAGCTTTTTGTTACCACGAAACTTTCACTAATTCTTTGTTTCTTAGTGTTTGTTGGCACCCATTATCTATCATATCAACATTACCATTAAAAATGAATCCTTATTTTCCTTATTAACATTAGCATCGCAATTAATTCCCTATCAAACTCTTGTGATGTTATTATCATTACCATTATGACATATACCTAATTAGTCCCTTATTATCGTCTTATTGTCATTATCATTATCACAGATTCTATGATAGTCCCTAATCAGCAGCTTAATACATCATCAAGAAAATACTAATTAAACCTTCATCAACCTCATATTACCTTAAACATTAAATCAATAATTCCAATTATTTCCTTGTCGTCACCTTAACCCAACCGCCCAGGATTTATGTTTTGCCTAATGTTTTTCTGTTTTTATATTGTTACATACAGATGGCTTCTGATTTCCCTATTCCTTGAATTGGCGGGAAAATGTGTTTGAATTTTTAAAACACTTGACATCAATACCGTTATTATTGTTATTGAAGTTATGATTATTGAATTGTCATTAAAATCGAGGAAAAGAGTAAACAGGTGAGATAGGTAGGACTAATAATTGACTCCTTAGTGACTTAGCACTTGAAGAGCCATCTATGTGTAAATACAATAAATAAACATGAATTGCAATAGGCATGGCATGTATTCTTGTCCTATGGGGCGAGTGGGTTAATACCATTACAAGTACCAAAAATCCTATACTGAGCGAACACTCACCATATTACTGTCATTACCATTACCAAAAATCCCCAGTTTATTCTTTACAATCCACTTATTACCATTACCAGAAATCTCTCATTAATCCCTTTTCATCATCTTACTATTACCATTATTACAAATCCCAAATTAATCCCCCAATAAACATCCTCATGACGCCCGTCCGTTATTAATGAATCGCCCGTCCTCATTTCAAAACCATAACCATTCTTATGCATCCCTACATAATCCTCTTCACTCATTTAGGCATCAGCAACAACCTCTGGGGAAAAAAAATCCCTAATGAGGAATCCATGACCGTTCATAAACATTCCCAAATAATCCCCTCCCCCTACCTCATTCTCATTCAATAAACCAAAACAAATCTTCCAAATCCCTAATGATTCCTCCCACCAACAGATGTCGCCAGTCCCGCATCTGTTCCGGGTTTCTGCTGAACTACGACCGGGAATCCTGCTTCCGCTTGGACAGGGTCGCGTACAGCTCGGGGGCGGCGCTCCAGCCCACCGTCGAACCGGTCAATTTCTTCGAGAAAATCTGCATTACGGGTGAGCTCGGTGGAGGTATATGGGTAGGGGGGAGGGGGAAGGAGAGGGAGAGGGAAAAGGGTATAGGTGGTGGGGTAGGACAGAGGGAATGGGAGGGAGGAAGGGAGAGAAAAGGAGAGCGGGAAGAAAGGAGGGCGGGAGGTAAAAGAGAGAGAGAGAGAGAGAGAAAGAGAGAGAGAGAGAGAGAAAGACAAAAAATAATTATATGTGTGACTGGCACACACGACAGATTGTTTTCTATGTATCTTGGCACTAAATATACACGCTACTCACAATACTTCATTGAACAATGATAATAATAGTCATCATCTCTCTCTATACCTATACCATATCTACCCCCCTCTATTTTGCATCATCTCTCCCATCCACCCCTCTCTCATCTCCATCCTCATCACCCCTTCTCCTCTCCCGCAGCGACCCCCTGCGGCAAAGACTGGATGCTGGAGCGCGTGGTGGGCTTCGAGATCGAAGGCTACGACGACATTGTCCTGAACAACGTGCCCGACAGACTCAAGTGTGCTGAACTGTGCATCAGGGAAAGGGGCCTTCAGTGCCGGAGTGCCGAGTATCACACCAGGTAATGCTGTGTTAAGTAATGTAAATGTCAGGTGAAATTCATATACTCTGTTGAGCAATATAATATGATGATGAAGTTGTGATGTGCTGTGATAAGTTGTGTAAATGGTCAGGCGAAGTTAATATGCTGTGTTAAGTAATGTAAATGTTCAGGTGAAATTCTTATACTCTGTTGAGTAATATAAATGGTCAGGTGACGATAATATGCTGTGTTAAATCATGTAAATGGTCATAAGAAATTGATATTCTGTGTTAAGCAATATATATGGTCAGGTGAAGTTGATATGCTTTGTTAAGTAATACATATGGTCAGGTAAAGTTAATGCATTGTGTTAAATAACGTAAATAGTTAGGTGAAATTGATATGCTGCATATAGTAATATAAATGGTCAAGTGAAGCTGATTTGCTGGGTTAAGCAGTATAAATGGTCAGGTGAAGTTAATATGCTGAGACAAGTGAATACCAAACAAGGTGCTGAAAGCAATACCTTGTAATGCAATGCACAATGGCAAGTAATGGAGCAGGTTTCATGAGGTTAGTATGTAATGTTAAGTGTAGAATTATACAGTAGGTAATGCTCATGCTAAGTGCTGAAGACAGTAACAGATAATGTTAATGAATGATAATGTGTTTTGAAATTGAGTTAATATGTAATGTTGAAGTGTTGAAGGTACTCTAAGTATATAATGTACATTATTACAGGTAATGCTCATATGGAATGTTATATAATCGTAATGACATAAGTAATAAAAACCATGGCAGGAAATGATAGTATGGAAAGTAGAAGAGGTATGAATAATGATAGATAATTACACATTACAATGATTTCTATCATTGTGTAATGCTAAGTGTATAATTAGTAGTGGATTCTAAGTGGTGATTTCAGTGAACAATTTTATTAGCAGATTGCGAAAGAAATAAAGGAAGAGGATTTTTTCGTAATAGTATTGACAGTATCAAAGAAAATAGCATTACTACTTCTATTAATACTAGCGTAGCGATAATGATAATGCTAACCACGATGGAAATAACGATTACAATAAATAATTTGATAATGCTAATAATAATAATGATGGAATATGGATTGATGTGTAAATAGATCGTTACATGCGAACAGACAAACAAAACATAACTAAAATTTAAATGATAATCAATAATAACACCTCGTTAATCAATATCATTAACCAGCATCCCCAACAGATGTCATTGCTAACGATATCCTGTCATTGCACGTTCAGGGACGGCGTGTGTCGCCTCAGCAGACAGGACCGAAGGACTCAGCCGCTCAGCTTCCGCCCCGCTTCGCCGCACGTGCAGTACATCGAGAACCAGTGCGCGCCAGGTGGGGCTCTGCTCTCTTCAGCTTTATTAACGCTTTGGGATAGTTATGCACACACACGTGTATAGATATATATATATATATATATATATATATATAGACAGATAGATAGATAGATAGATAGATAGATAGATAGATGAATAGATATGTAGATAGATAGATAGATAGATAGACAGATAGATAGATGGTTAGATATTTCTATGTATGTTTGTACTCACACACAAACACAGTAGCATGTACACGAAAATGACACGGAAAACAGCCACAATTTCTTATTGTGGCTGTTTTCCTTTTCCTTTTGATACCCCCTTAATTATGAATACCTTCATCCGGGTGATATATGACTTTCCTAATAAGAAGACAAACCAAGGCCTCTGACCCCCTCCCATCCCGGTCATAATTCCCGCCTCTCCCCCGACAGCCACGCCGCAGCAGAAGTGCGAGTTCGAGGAGTTTCCGGAGCAGGACCTGGGTCACGGCGACAAGCAGATAGCAGTCGCGTCGAAGGAGGAGGTGAGATCTGATGTAATGGTTATGATTATTGGGAATTTTTGTTGGTATTGTGAATATAATGGTAATGCTAATGATGGTGGCGAGGAAGAGGAAGTGACGATGATGATACGCAATGGTAAGAATGTCAGGGATGGCAATAAATAATGATAACAGTAAAAGAAATGACGATAATGGTAATGGTGTTAAGGGAGATGAGAGTAATAATAGCACTCATCATGATCTAATCCACAGCATCACATCTGGTCATCTAATACTGTTTACCTCATTTGCAGTTAGTCAATTCCTACCTATTCAGACATCCCCTTCTACTGTGCCCTTGAACCTCACCCACCCATTCTCCTTCGCCGCAGTGCCAACAGGCGTGCGAGTCGGAGAGCGCTTTCCACTGCCGCTCCTTCGCCTGGTACGAGCGGGCCGGCGTCTGCAGGCTCTCCGGGGATGACCTCGTCTCGGCGGGGCCCTCGGCGCTCGGGGACCTGCCGGGCGCCACGTGGCTGCAGAGGGCGCCGTGCCTGGACTGTGAGTTGGGGGGGGAGGGGAGAGGACGGGGGGGTGCGTGGTTAGTTGAGACAGGAGGGGGGGGGAGGAGGGAGGGAGAGAGGAGTATTAGGTGGGAAAGTAAATATATATATAATTATAGATACATATACATATATATATACAACTATATACATATATACACACATTAAGGTGGAAGAATAAGAGAAAGATAACGATGATTAGACAGTGAAAAATAGAAACTTCAGCTTTCTCGCTTCTCAAATCGCAACATCCACAATCCACCCAATCTCCTCCACCGCAAGCTGTTCATCCACCTGATCCTCTCTCCACAGTGGAACTCGGCTGCACTGTGGACGCCATGACTGTTCACCTGAACACGCCAGAACCCTTCAAAGGACGCCTGTTCTCCAGAGATTTCCCAGCGAGTTGTCAGTCCAGAGATGTTGGCAGAACTGACACCACTCTCACCATCAAGGTTTGTGACCGGGAAGCGCTGATTGTGTGTGGATAGGCCTTCGACTATGGTATGTTGAGCTTGTTTCAAGTCTTTCTCTCTTTTCTTGTGAAGAGTCACACTATTTAAGATGATGTTTAAATTTGTTCCTTTCTTTTACAGTCATCAGTTTAGTCGATAATTTACTCTACATCACTTAACGCTCTCATTCCTTAATTCCAGATTTTGCTCCATTTAACTAAAAGCTTTTTCACGCCAATCCTAACAGTTCAACGATCCGGAATGCGGCGTGGTTAACGAGGGGGACGGCGTCTACAGTAACGTCGTGGTTGTTCAGCATCATCCTGTCATTCAGCGGAGGGGAGACAAGGCTATCAAATTGATGTGTTTGTTTGAGACTTCCAACAAGACGGTCACTGACAGCTTTAACTTCATTGTGGAGTAAGTATCGTGTGGACGTGTGAGCTTGTGGGGAAGGGGTATGTTTGGGTTTGTTTGTGTTTGTTTCTTTGCAGGCTTGGGTGTTTTGTTGGTTGATTTTACTTTTAGTAAGTGTGTTTGTGTTCACTTCGCGTTTTGATGTGCATAGAGATAAGGGTAACTATATATAACTTATGCATGTGTGTGATATACGTCTTCATTTCTAGTGCAAATAGTTCTAATAGTTTAAAATTATTTTCGTCTAATCAAACTATGAATTCATGCATTCAATAGCTCCTCTACCAGAGTTTTCATTCATTTATTTACTCAGTCGATTATCTATTTATCCTTGCAATTAATATATATTTATTACGATCAGGGCACGGGTAAATAGAATTTTGCCCGCCTGAGAGGGTCACCTCGCCACTCTTTGCCCAGCATTTAGAAGTCAATCTGTCGGTTTGTCTGTCTGTCGATCTTCATTTCATTTTTATATCTATCTTTTCTTCTTCCATTCTTTGACGACAGCGATCTTTTTCTCTTATCCATCCATCCATTCATCCATTTATTAACCTCTCTCTCTTCCTATAGAAACTCGAACACCACGACGGCCCCGTCTAAATTCTTCCATTCCTTCACTAATTTCTGTGTGTGTGTGTGTTTGAGTGTTTGTATGTGTGTCTTGGTGTGATTGTATGTCTGTTTTTGCGAGTGTGTTATGGTTAGTGTGTGTGGGCGTGGGTCTGTGAGTGTGTCAGACTGTGATCTTTTATCTATCTATCTGCTTATCCATCCCTCCTCTTATTCCCCATATTCATCAACTTCTCCCTCACTTCCCCAGCAACTCGATCAACGCCGGCGTGGCGACGGCGATCGTGAACGCGACGGCCCCCTCGCCGCGCATCCGCCTGCGCATCGTGGACCGCCTCGGGAGGGACATCAACGGCGCCAGGCTCGGGGAGGAGCTCTTCCTCAGGCTCGAGCTCGATGACGATAGTGAGTGTTTGGAGGGAGGAGATGTACGGGAGCTTGGGGAAGATGATGAAAGGGAGAGATAGTTTTTTTTTGTTGTTGTTTTTATTGCACTTCAAGGAATCTGTTTGTGAGCCCTAGAGAGTCGATGGCGTTTTGGTTGCGAGCTAGGCCCGTCTTTCTCCGCCTGTGTCCATGTCTTTCTGTATCCTATCGGCTCCCTTGGATGCCAGTGTGCGAGGCAGCTACGTCCGGCGATGGTGTAGGCTCAAAGAGGAACTCCGGCAGGAAGCCCAGTCTATGCACAGTCGGGGACAGATGGATGACGCGCCGAAGTCCGGTCTTGTTGGATGTTGTTGACGATAGTGATCGTGTGGGGGACTCAGATACGTGGGAGACTGACTGTTTGCTTAGAGGATGGTGAGTGGGAGTCCTTAAGGTAGACAATAGTGATGGTAGTCGTATAGGAGAGTTTCCATTCAGGCCGATAATGAGTGTTCCGGGGGGTTGAGTCTTGGAAGTTTTGGAAATAATGATAATGTCAGTGTTTGAGGGAAAATAACGAAGATGGTGAGTGTTTGGGGGAACTGTGAAACGTGAGGATTTGGGAAAATTATGATGATAGTGACTTGTTTAGGGGACCAATATACGTGGGAATTGCTGTGAATAAATGAAGAAGATGACAAGTGTGTGATGACGCTCATTACAGTGGCCCTAAAGGAATAATAGCGTAGTTACGATTTAAAGGTGGTATAAGTGCGAGATTGTGGAAATATTATGTATATAGTGGCAGTAATGACAATGAGTCTATGATGGCAGTGATGATAATGAGCGCACAGACTGTTTTGATAATGAGCCCCGCTCCATCTCCTCTCTCCCCACAGGCGTCTACGGCATCCTGGCGAGGAACCTCATAGCGAAGAGCGGCGACAACTCGAACTCCATCATCCTCCTGGACGAGAGAGGCTGCCCCGACGACCCGGCCATCTTCCCCTCCCTCCAGCCGCTGCCGGGGTCCAAGAGTCTGCAGGGCAAGTTCGAGGCCTTCAAGTTCTCCGAGGACCAAGTTGTGCGCTTCCAAGTCAACGTCCAGTTCTGCCTTGAGGAGTGCAAGCCGGTAAGTGATCCGTTGTTGCTGTGGTTGTTGATGTTTTCTTTGTTTTGGGTTTGTGAGTGGTTTATAGGGACGAGAGAGGGTATAGAAAGATACAGAGCCATGAAGGTGTAGGAAGGAAAATAAATAGCTAAGCAGTCAGAGAAAGAGAGAGAAATTACGTGCTGCATTATAACAGCCCTTGCTTCACCAGTCACAACTAATCCTTACCACTCCCCCCCCCCCCCCCCCCCCCCCCCCCCCCCCCCCGCCTCCAATCACCAATCACAACTGACCCTCGCCCCTCCTCGTGCCCTCCCCAGGCGCAGTGCGGAAACATCCTCTCGTACGGGCGCAGACGTCGATCTTTATCCGAAGGCGGCATTGTAACCTTGGGCGGCGAATACAGCCTCATTGGAGGTGAAATCCAGCTGGGGGACGACCGCGACGACCCCGAAGACGACCACGACACGATCTACCACGAAATGCCTCTGCAGAAGGAGATTATCGTTGATAGCGAGACCGTGAAGCCTCTCAGAGCGGGGCTTCTGCCGGAGGAAACAGGTCGGGGTTTTGCTGTTTGTGTGCGTTCGGGTATTTGAGTGTGTGTGTGTGTGTGTTTGGGTGTGATTGTTTGTGTGTGATTGTGTGATTGTTTTTGCGAGTGTGTTATAGGTGAGTGTGTGTGTGTGGGCGTGGGTCTGTGAGTGTGTCTGACTGTGATTATGTGTCGGTGTGTATGAATGTGTGTGTGTCTGACCGTGATTGTCCAATTGCTTGTGTGTTTATGTATGTATATGTGTATGTGTGCTTATGTATATGTGTATATTCAAGTGTGTACGCGACTGAGTGTGATTATAAGTGTGTGGATGGTAATAATAATAATAGTGATGATAAATCCAAAATAATAACATAAATAACAGCAGCAATAACAATAATGAAATCAATGACAACGAAATTAATAGCAATAATAACAATAGCAATAATAATAAAAAAAAAAAGAATCACATCCGAAATTACAACCGCACAAATAAACACACACCAAATTAAATAAATCAAATAATTCAAAATCCTTAAAAACAATAACTAATAAGACCTCCCCCCCCCCCCCCCCCCCCCCTTTTAGATGCCCGACGCCTGGCCGAGCTCGTGTGCACCTCGAGGGAAGTCCTCCTCGCGGCCCTCGTGTCAGGGGCCATCCTGCAGGTAAGGAGGTCGCGCGGGGAGGGAATAGACGGCGAGATGGATAGATAGATAGATTAATTAACTGATAGATGGATAGATAGATAGATTTATTGATTGACTGATAGGTAGCCTGATCGGTCGATTGACTGACTGATAGATAGATTGACTGATAGATAGCCTGATCGATCGATTGACTGATTGACCTTCTGATAGATGGATAAATAGATATATTAATTGACTGATAGATATATTGAGTGTTTGACTGATAGATAGATAGATTGATTGATTGACTGATAGGTAGATAGATTGATTGATTGATTGATTGACTGATAGATAGCCTGATCGATCGATTGACTGACTGATAGATATATTGACTGATAGACTGACTGATAGATGGATAGATAGATAGATTAATTGACTGATAGCTAGATTGTCTGACTGATTGATTGACTGACTGACTGATAGATAGATAGATTGATGATTAGGAAGATGGAGTAGATAGATGACGAGATAGATGGATAGATTGATTAACTGACCGACTGATAGATAGATAGATTGATAATAAGGAAGATGGAGTAGATAGATGGCGAGATAGATAGATTGATTGATTAACTGACCGACTGATAGATAGATAGATTGATAAATTGATTGATCAATTGATAGGTAGATGGACTGATAGATTGGCTGACAGATTGTTAGGTTGACTGAGTGATAGATATAGATGAACGTAGGTGTAAAAAGACAAATATACTGATAGACCCATCAATCCATCAATCCATCCATCGATTCAATCCATCTATTCATTCATTCATTTATCCATCTATCCTTTCATTAATTCAATCATCCATTGATTCAATCTATACGTCCATCCATCTATCCACCCATCCATCCACCCACCAATTATCCATAGATTCAGTCCATCCACCCGTCCATCCATCCATCATCTATAGATCTAATCCATCCATCTATCCATCCGTCCACCATTCAATCCATCGGTAAATCGATCTATCCATCTACCCATTAACCATCCATCTATCCATCATTTATCCATCGGTTCAGTTCATCCATCCGTCTGCCCATCCATTCATCCATTCATCTGTCAATCCTTCCATCCATCAATCCATCTATAGATCTATCCATACAGACATACATATGAATAGATTGAAAGATATACATAAACAGGGAGAAATATATAGGGAAAGAAATAAGGTTTAGTGGATGGATAAGTGGGTGTAAATGTACAGACAGTTGGATATGTTGACGCGGATATACATAGGGAGAGTTGCATAACCACGCACACACACTCATATACATACATACATACATACATATATATATATATACATATATTCCGGGTATATGATATATATATATATATATATTGTAGGTATATATGATATAATATATATATATACATATATATTGTGAGAATATACATACTATATATCTGTATATTGGCAGTGTATATTATATATATTTATTACAATTTAAAAACATTTTATTATATTATTAAATATACAACATTTATTACAATATAAATATATATATTCATTATATATATATATATATATATATATATATGTGTGTGTGTGTGTGTGTGTGTGTGTGTGTGTGTGTGTGTGTGTGTGTGTGCGTGTGTGTGTGTGTGTAAAACATATGTATACATATACATATATATGTATTCATACATATATATATGTATTCATATATATGTGTGTGTATTCTTATATATATATATATATATATATATATATATATATATTATTCACACACACACACACACATAGACACACACACCGCCCCTCGACATAGTTAATCATATCTGATGTATATATTTACATGTTATGGTATATATTATATACATACAATCTATACTGTATTAAGTATAGTAAATACTCTCTGTGTTCCTACTAATCCCCCGACATTCCTCAGGTCTGCATCATCCTGACGGCCATCATGTGTGTGTTCGGACGCAGGAGGAAGCAGGCGCCAAAGGAGTCCCGGATGTCGACCCTAACCATCTCCAGGGGTGTTCGATCCCCTTATACCACGACTTCGGACGATTCCGCCAACACGCTCAAGAGTCTTAGAACGTCTTTAAGGGATTGAGAACTATAGATGCATTAGCCAAGGGGTCGAGGGCATGTTGGTGTGTGTTCGTTTTTGTGAGTTTTGTTTTTGTATGTGTGTTTTTTGGTGGTTCTGATTGTAAGATATTGTATAGATTTTTATTAATTGCAATATTATTCGAAGGTGTGACGGCAGGCAGGAGGCGTGTTGGTTGGAATTTAAGCGAATTTAAAAGTTACAGAGAGAGAGAGAGAGAGAGAGAGAGAGAGAGAGAGAGAGAGAGAGAGAGAGAGAGAGAGAGAGAGAGAGAGAGAGAGAGAGAGAGATTTATAAAACAAAAGAACAAGAGAACAAGGGCCGGCATTAGCTAACCATGGTTAAAAATAATATAAGCTCAAAATCAGCGCTCTAAAAAGCCAAAAACAAACACACATACACACTTTTGAGAAGAAAAAAATACATCATTCTTAGCAACCCAAGCGAGCACAGAACGCAACCCAGAGCAAACCAGTAAACACAAAAAAATACAGATACATCATAAAACAACAAAAGACGGAAAAAAAACATATTGTTTGATAGAGAATATATATAATTTTAAAATGTAAAGCAAATAAATAAGTAAAGGCCTCTCACACCACAATACTCCATGCGTGCGCTAGGAGAGCAGGCAACCCCACCCAACGCACTGCAACTCAAAGCAAACCACGTGCCTGCACTTGAAGCCATTATCAACTTAATTACCAAAACGTCCTTTACATCCGGTCTCTTATATTGATGTCTGTGATATGTTTATCTTGTGCTTTTGCCTTTGTGCTTTTTTCGTGTTTTTTGTTTTTCACATTTCGTTTGTGGAGGAAAGCATGGCGCGGTTATAAGTTTAACTTCGCGTATCAGAAGTTCATTTGTCGTAGGAATTCATAGCTTTTCGTGTATAAGGGATTGATTTATAAATAGGCATAGTCTACTATACGTGATTAAATGTTATATCATAACTATATAGTTTACCAATATATGAACTTTTCGTATTTTTTTCGTAAATGTTTGGTATCCTTCAAAAAACAAAAAAACGGACCATTTGCAATATACTATGCATAGGGAACAAGTATATACAAACGTGCAGATTAGAGAATTTACCGCATTACATGTGTGCAGATATTCGTGTATAAAGACGCCATGTGTTTTGTATCTTCTATATTATTCTTCCTCATTCGTAAAAGATGCAAGATTTTACATGCCGTAAATACAGTATAGACTTCCATTCATATATAATATTTAGCATATATTAATTACAGCTTCTCATGTATATCAAATGATATATTTAATAGCCTTTAGACACAGTGAATAATTATTCAAATATAGTACTATACACATTCCTTCATATATAACGAATATACGGATAATTGCAGTATTAACACAATTTTTCTCGAGTCCAGGGATTGAATGGCATTACATTAGTCACTATTGAAAGCTCCTTGCTCCATATTTTGACGGAAAGACTTGCCTAAGTTGCCTGCTCGCGTGCGTGTGTCAGCAGAGTGTATGCTAATATTTCAACATATACTGAATGTGTACGCAATTGTGTTCTTGAGTGTTTGTATTTGTGTGCCTGCTCGTATGTGTATGTACGTGTGTGCATGAACCTGCCATTATGGAATTAGAACGATGAACCGAAAAAGGCATCCCATGTACTGGACAGAAACACAGCAAGTTGCCATACAGAGTTGAATCTCACCTCAGTAACTTATAATTAGGATAGAGTGTAAGAGGTGCAATATGTAGATAAATATAAGATAAGGTGAAATAATGAAGACGTGTGTGCAGAAGCGGTTAGATAAAGAAGAAATTAAGTGTCTTACCAAAGATTTATATTAGGTTTAGGTTTAAGAAAATATTTCGTCTGTCACAGGCACACTACCGAATTCCCGATACTCTGATTGGTCCGTGGACCTTGCCGGATTTTCAGACTGCCGAATTACCCGAGGTTGCACTAATAATTATACTCTTTTGATCCTCTATTTACAGACTTCCCATATTTCTAAAACTGTTTAAATTTTTTGAAGTCTTATGTGTGAATTACATAAACAAATGAATAGAAAGGTAACGTCATATGCGCTTGCCTACTGAACTAATCTGGCGGGAAATTCAAATTGTTTCATATGACCAGACTGAAGAAGGTCCCGGAACAACAGTTAGTGAAAAATGTGTAGTGTGCTTGTATTAAACAGTATTCATTATGTATGTGATGAAATAATTTCTGAGAACTATAGCCGGCAGGGCTAACGAAGATGCATTTTTTTTCGGAAATATACGAATTTTTATGATACTATGTCTCTCCATATATAATATGCTATTGGTTAGAATTATGAAATATATGACCATTTATTTGGAACACATTTTAAAATGGCTTCCAGTGTCCTTTATATAAAGGTAATTTCAGACTTCTGCTATTTCTAAAATTGAAAGTAATGCCGTTTATTTTTATACATATTGTAAAAACTGTACAGCACACTGTATAAATGAAATACACTGAATATTGTGTTTTACTCTATTGTGTACCTCAGAAAACGAAACACTACCGACTGCCAAATAAAACGGAACGTTAAAACACAGTATGTATATATATATATATATATATATATATATATATATATATATATATATATATGTATATGTATATATATATATATATGTATATATATATATATATATATGTGTATATATGTATATATATGTGTGTGTGTGTGTCTATATACATATACATATATATATATATATATATATATATATATATATATATATATATATATATTATATATATATGTATGTATGTATATGTATTATAAATACAGAAATGCTGTGCTGTTACAACAACACCACGGCTGTGCATTTTGGCCAAGAGCTGCTTGCAAACATCATATAATTCAGTGAAGTACCTAAGGAAGTAGATTAGTCTCTACGTGCAGCTTGAGTCTTCCCGGGGTCCAAAGGATTGTCCAGACAGCTTCATTTTGAATATATATATATATATATATATATATATATATATATATATATATATAAGTCGCGGGATGATGTACAGCACGTTTCTCTGCGAACATGTCCCTTACGTTCACATGGACATGGGACCAACTCTGACTTTTGATATATATATATATATATATATATATATATATATATATATATATATATATATATATAATATATATAATATATATATGTATATATATATAATATATATTATATATAATATATATTATATATATATTATATATAAATATATATATATATATATATATCACCATCATCAGCCTAAATCAATCCACTGCTGGACGTAATCCTTTCCCAATCTTTTCCAACTTTGTCTGTTTTGCATTTTTTGTCCCCCAAATTTCGTTATTTCGTCACGTTATCTTGTCACTTGGCCTCTTTATATTATCTATAGCCCTGTCTGGTACTTTCTTTGTCCATCTGTCGTCCTGTCTCCGACATATATGACTTGCCCATTGCATTTTTCTTTATCTTCCACATTTGTCTGTTCCCTGATCCACGTCGCCTTCACTCGATCCCTAATTCCAGGCATCAACCTTTCCATCCACCTCTGGGCACTTATTAATTTCCTCTCCAGTAATTTGGTTGCAGTTGGTTGGAGTCCATGCTTCTGATCCATAGGCCATAACTGGGAGTACGCATTGGCTAAAGACTTTTCTTTTTAAACATATTCGTAATAGCAAAGAGTCTCTTAGTATGCTACTGTTTGTCGAATTCGCTAGACTGATGCGTCGCTTAATTTCCACTTCGCTAGATGTGTTTGTCTGTACGAGTTGCCCTAGGTATATATACTTGTCTACCACCTCTAGCGCTGAGCTTTGTACATGTATCTGTCCGAATTGACCTGATCGTAGTTTTTTTCTTGTTCATCCTAAGTCCGACTTTCAGACTTTATCTATTCAGATCGTTTAATAGTTGCTGCATTTAATTTGCGGATTCACTGAAGAGAACAATATCGTCTGCAAATCCTAAGATTGTTTAGGTATTTGTCTCCTATTTTGATACCCTTTCCGTTTCATTCTAGCTTCTTGAATATTTCTTCAAGTGAAGTTGTAAACAGTTTTGGTGAGAGGGTATCACTCTGTCTAACACCTTTTTTAATTGGTATTTTATCGGTTTCCGTGTGGAACTTGATGGTTCCTGTCCCATCTTCGTATATATCTTCCAATATTTTACAATATACCTCCTCTACTCCCTGTCTTCGAATAGCTTCTAGATCTGCTGGTATTTGTACAGAGTCAAATGGCTTTTCGTAATAGATGAATGCCATTATATTCGTTTAATTTTTCTCTTATTTGGGTGAGCGTGTGGATGTGGTCTGTTGTTGAGAATCCACTACGGAAGCCTGCCTGTTCTCTCGGCTGCTTAGAATCCAGATTGTCAGAGATGCAAGTTGTGATGACATTTGCGGAGTTTGTAAGTAACTGAAAGGAGGCTTATGGGTCGGTAGTTTTTTAGATCCTTTCTATACTCTTTTTTTTATGTATCAAAAATTTTTTTTTTGCATTTTTCCAGGCTTTCGGAGTTTTTCCGTTGAAAATGCATTTGTTAAAAGATTGGCTAGTTTCACAATTGCAATTTCTCCTGCATCTATTATAAAGTCAATACTAATTCCGTCTTCACCTGGTGTTTTCCCTCTCTTCATGCCTTTAAGCGCTCTCTTTATTTCTTCAGTTGTGATATTACTGCGTTGGCTTCTTTCCGTGGCTGTTCATTTGAGTTGCATAGATCCCTGTAAAAGTCTTCCATTACTCTTATGATTTCATTCTTAATATATCTCACTTCTCCTTCTGGTTTCTTTATTGCTTACATTTCATTCTCCCTATTCCGAGTCTCCTTTCAGCTGTTTTCCTGCTGGTACCTGAGATTACTGAATGCTATTCGTAAATCTTCTCTCCTCTTTTTATTTATAATCATGGTTAGTTCAGCTAATTCTATTTTGTCCCTGTTTGACAATACTTTCATAACCGAACATTTTTGCATAAGCTGTTTAGTTTCTACCGAGAGCTTGCTGGAACTTTGCTTGACGTGTGTGTGTGTGTGTGCGTGTGTGTGTGTGCGTGTGCGTGTGTGTGTGTGTGTGTGTGTTTGTGTATATGTGTGTGTATGTATACAGTGTGTATATAGAATATATATATATATATACATATATATACATATATATACATATATTTACACATATATATAAACATATATATATATATATATATATATATATATATATATATATATATATATATATATATGGCTGCTTCATGCATAGGGTGACACGAAATGATGGTGTGGTAGCCTAGATAGTGTTAAGTGCTTTGCATGCCTTCTCGCTTGCAGCTGCCACCGCTGGCTAGCCTAGTGCGAAAAAGGGAGCAGCTTTGCATGTGCCTACCATGCCAGTTCACAGCCTCTCCGTCATCAAGACTTCTGCCTCCTCGTGGCCACCCATGGAAAATGGGTACCCTGCGATCCCAGGCTAAACTGTGGGGAATCTTGGAGTAGCAGGAGGCCATAGAGGTACAGAGTCATGGCCCACCGGCGTGTGGAAATGCCCTGGCTCCTATCAACTCCTGCGCCTCAGCCCTCTGGGGAGGATGGCCTTGCCAGTCCTCCTTCCCCCAGATAAAAACCCAACTGGTAACTTCTTTTATAAATGGTAAATATGGGGGGACTGTTACTGACCCACTTACCCAGCACATGAGGCGAGCTGTGGATCCTGTTGGGAGGGCGACTGCTGAGGCTCAGGAAATGAAGGGGAGTTACTCGTCCTGCAGCCGCCAACTCAGTGTGAGGCCCATAGGAACCCCACAGGCGGACGTTGGGCCCCACAGCCTGGTGGCTGCCCTCTCAGAGGTGAGAAGACTGGCAATAGTGTGATCAGTATGGGGGGTTTCACTTACTACTGGTCGGGCTGGGGCGACGGTCATCATCTCCAGGGGTAGCCATAGCCGACTCCAACCCTCGGTAGTAGAGGTAACATCAGTTAATGAGCATATCATGACATTGAGATTGAAGCATACTTTTGGCTTGTGTCTCTTATTGTTGTGTGCGTTCCTACCGATGTTTGCACGCTTGATGTGAAAGAGGCATTCTACGCCAGACTTACATCCGTGGCAGACATTCGCATTGTTTTGAGCGACTTCAATGCGGTATCCGGCTGTGATTGAGCAAGTTACGAAATGTCTATCGGTTCCCATGGCTCGGGAGCTGATCTCAACAGCAAGAACAGCCTCCTCCAGGACTTTGCTACGTCCAAGAGATTGAGGATTTCTGGCTCTTGGTAACAGGGTACTGTGGCCAAGGAGATTGACCACACTCTTGTCAGCACTCGCTGGAGGATCTTTCAGAACTGCAGGGTTTACCGGAGTGTGGCACTAACCATAGGCTGGTTGTGGCTACCAGCCTACGAGTCCACTTCTATAGGGCTCGGACACTGCTGAGAAGGGACAAGGAACAGTTCATCAGAAAACTATTTCTTGGTAAATGACCTTCGCCCTGCCTACTAAGCCTACCTGAGGTCCGCTCAGTGGATAGACAGATCATCTGAGTATTTTGAGCAGCTGTATTAGGTAAATCCTCCAGCTAGCTCAACCAGTCTTGTCACAGGGAGTTAGAGATGGGCCAAGGCCTGCTTGGAGACTCACCGTGAGGGACATTGAGGCTGGAAACGAAGGGTGGATGTGTCCAAGTGTGTGTGTATTATTTTATATTTCAGGCATTAAATGAAAAAAATATGATTCATAAAAGAATTCTTTATTACAATAAATCAATACCACTTGCTTTAACAAAATAGCTTTATTATTCTATGGAATGATTGAAAGTTGTGGTAACATTATATTCCAAAATTTAAATACTAATGAAGATATCCCACTGTCACACCACTGTTCTAATATCACCATAATTCATTATTAGAAAGTATGGGTCTTTATAATTCAAATCTCATAATCATAACAAACCTAATAATGGAAATCCCTTTTTCCAAAAGAGAGAAAAAAACGGGCATTGGATGAGATACGTTATATTTAAAACATATCCTTTACTAAACCAAAAATATAAAATTCTTTTGTAGAAAATTATAACAATGAACATTTTGATTATCACGTAGTACAGGCAACTCTGAATTTTATTTGGTAATTTCATTATTTATCTATAGTAATTCTTATTTCACAAAAAGGGACTAAAACATTGTAAAACTACAAATATTAATACACAACTAATAGACAATAAGCCTGTATGTTTATGTGATATATTAAGAAGCTTCTTTAGTGCACAATTGCTTTTATTATACCTTCCTTTAAAAGATAAGAATTTACAATGGATTTTCCAGACTTGAACTGCATCCCCATATCCAACAAAATCAAAGAGTAATTTCCATCTTCGTATATATCTTGATTATTACTTTTTAGTTTTGGCTTCCAGTCCTCCAGTACAAAGAGACAAAGCCATAGCAGAAATTAATCTCAGGTTCAAAATGCTACAAGATAAACTAATAAGATTTAAAAAATGGAAGATTTCATGCTAATAAGATGAGCTATCAATAAAGAAAAAAATATACTCAAAACTCTTTTATACTTAATAATATATATTACTATCACATAATGTTAATATGCATCAATTAATATAACAAGAGTTACCTCACAAACTACCTAGTAGCTTTAACAACTTACAAGAAGTCTTTCTCATCTATATTATACTGCATCACAGATGTTACAGAAAAAAAATATATGTCACAGAAGACTGAAGTTTAAAAACTAAAAATGAGTGACTTGTTGTATGGATAACTTTGCTGTCTTTATCCTTTTCCTCTCTCTCCCTTTATTTATTTTTAGTGAAATATCCACTAGTCTCAAATATTCAAAAGTGCTTTGGAAACTTATGTGCTGGTACTGGTTTGAGTATGCTCCCTCTTTCAAAATACCATTCAAATTTAACACTTTTCTAAGAAATGTCCAACATTTTTTTTGCTGCTGCTAAGTTAAGTTAAGAACACCCATACATATCAACTGACCAAAATGCCTGAAGATTCTTTCTTGGTTACCACCAACAACCCCTTTACAACTGAAAGGTTTCATAATTCAGTGTTTGCCATATTCAGCAAGTATGACACATGAACAACCTTTTCAACAGCAAAGTAGTAATATATTTGTAAAAACACAATACAAAGAGAGCTACATCATCACTTTTAAATCTTCAAAACCTTAATAGTAAAGACAGAACGGACATTATATTACCAAATATTGCAACTTTCATTACAGTCCCTTATTATATAAGAAGTACATGGAATAGATTAGAATCTTAAAGCACTGACTACATCCTCTGAGAATCAAGTTCAGCAAAATCAATAATGGAATGGTGATATCACTATGCTATAAGAAAAGAAAATCATAAACTTCTGTATAAATGATCATAACCTTAACTAGTGATATACTATTAAAACGTGAGGACATTTAAGTACAGTATCATTTTCTGCTTAGACTTTGATTTAACACAGTTTAATGCATTGAATGTTTTAAAATGCTAGAAATAATTGAGCTCCATAGAATTAATGATGTGGAAAAATGATAACATTTAGACATTCTATCTAATAATTAAGATATAAAAAAATGGCTCATATCTACATATAAATATTTGGTATCAAATACCACATACTCACTAGCATAATTATCATTTTGCTAAGGACTCAAAAATGATATGAATAATCACCATCAGCATTAAAATAAAACAATATTTAAAGCAAGCAAGATTTAGATCTATATGTAATGTACGAGATTTTTTTTTATATTCGGCAAGACACATCATACTTTTTAATTTAGCAAAAAATAAAAACTGTAATGTTAACCCAGTTGCGATGGTCATGTTATGTGTCTGTGAGTTTTCTTGTTTAATTCTTTTTACAAATAGATGGCTGCACTTGTACTAAGTCACCAATGAGCCAAATAGGAGTACTGACTGTCTCGCCGTTTACCCTTTTCCTTGATTTACGAAAATATTTACGTTATCTTAATTTGCTATTACTATTGTTTATAAGATTATAATAATTATAATGTTTATAATAAAATAACACCATTGATAATCATAGCACTAGTAAAACATACATTTCCCTGCCAATTCAAGAAAAGGTGAAATAAGGTAAGGCAGAGCCATCTATGTGTAGAGACATTTCACAAAAAAAAAAAAAAAAAAAAAAATTGCACAGCATTTTCCCCATTTTTTATTCATTTTCCCTAGCGGCAATGGGTTAAGAATATAACTCAATCAATTCATGAAAATATTAAGTTATCCAGAAAAAAAATCAAGTTGAAATAACATTACAAAAAAGTACATGGATTCATCCAAACGCCTATAAAACATAATTAATAAATAAAAATACTTATTAAAGTAAATCCCACCAATTTTCTGTCATTATCTATTCTTCCAGTTCAACAAAGGACACACAATATTCATCTGGCCCTTAAGTTATACTCCTCCTATATCTCTAACTCATACTATGAAGTCCTGAACTTAATAAAAGAAATATGAAACGAGAATCAAATAAATAAGCGATCGCCACCACAAGGAACTAATCTAGCGTAGGTATGGAAAGGTCAAAAATCCTCTCACAGTTCCATCAGGATTAAGAGAGGTTGACGGATCATGGGTTGCCGGAAGTACGGATATCTACTTGTATATCACGGTTTATCAAAAAATATATAGCTATTCACACTGTACACTTATCTTGTTGATTGACTCAGATCCCTTTAGCTTGCAGGGAACAAAATTATTTAACATTAACTTACTCTTCATCTACTATTTATACACTATTCATTAAGTAATTAATTACTCACTTTTTCATTTGCATACAATATGCACTAATTCATTCATCCCTTCATCTATTATTTATACAATGCATATCATTTAATCAGTTATTAGAAAAAGAGCTATCCATCTATGTTTTGATTAGTCACCTTTGTTTCCTGGATCATTCACCTAATTTTCATTTATCCATCAATTTTTCTTGCTGTCATTCACTTCTTTATCAGTGTTTATTTTCTATCTTCTAACAGTCTAATCATTCAGCTTTTCTGTATTTCTCCTTAGTTAATGATACTTTCTTTATAATTTATCATGCTTCTTTACATTATCAACTCATCTTGTTCAGCTTTCATTTAAGTTATTCCTTGTTTGCATATTCCCTCTGCATTTTTACGCATTTACCTACCTACCTTTTACTCATTTACCTTCTGCTCATCTTTACTAGCCATTCTGTTTTACCATTCATCTATTATTTGTTATTTTTTTCCCCATTATCTTTTCTTTTTTTTTGTATTCATCAATTATTTAGTCATCATTCCATCATCAATTCTTCTTATTCCTCCACCCTCTGTCTCTAACATCCATAAACACAATTCACCCACTATTTATTCAAGATTATAGCATTAGATTCATCTCATTCACCCCCAGCCTCAATCACCGCCCTTTGGTCCAATCCACGTGCTCAAAGTTCCACCTCTGCGACTCGCTGTATGTGTCACACTTGCTAAGGGAAAGCGTGTCTGGATTGCTCTTCGAAGGGAGGTCGAGGCACCAGCCGGTCTGCTTGTGCTGGACCTGTTGTGGTCGAGGAAGGGATATAATGACTGACTGATGGCTAGGTTTATCAGCTGATGGATTGATGGATGAGTTGAATAGCCCCACAAGAGATATAGGCTCAGAAATGCCCTCTGCAAGATCTTCATCTACTGATTTGTTATTATTATTTTTTTTTTTTACTGTGTCAAAGCAGCTAATAATGGATGGTATTTCTCTACACATAAAGTCAAAGTAGTATGACTTCATGAAACAAAGTGGTATTAAAATCAACTCTGCATGAACATCTATGATTATTTGAATATCACTGCCATCAATCTTGTTATTATCACAACCGATATCTATACTGTTATTGTCAATATCACTACTATTACTCTCAATATTACTACTATGTACTGCAATGAATAATGAGCTTTTGATGATATTACTAATGATATAACTTCAACACTTTCTGATGCAATACCAGCATTATTACTATTGTTACAATTTCTATTGCAATTCCATCACTAATAATATTGTGAATATAATTGCAACATCAATATCACCACAATTCCTACTCTGCTGTCCCTATAAATATTCCTCTTCTATACCTGCTTAGTGTCCTCCTTGTAGCTCCACTTCTGCCTCTCATATTCATTGCAGGCCATGATGCGCACCTGCGGATTCTTGGCTGATTCTGCGTCAGGGGCGTCTAAGCACACACTCTCGTCAGTCATGATGTAGCCTTTATTAGGGTGGAGTGGTAGAAAGAGAGAAAGTTATTTAATTTGAATTGGTATTTAACTAATGAGAGTATATTCAATGTGAAATTCTGAAAAGCAATTTACAGGATCTAAAATATATGTAATAGGAAGGAACATATATTATTATAAGATTTAGTTTATAAGAAAAGAGCACATATTCTTATCTACCATGATATACACTATATAAAAGTGGTGGGAACTGAAGTTAGAGGTCTATTAGGATCTGATGTATCCTGTAATATATTCCTTTGCATAGAGTCTGGTGCAGGATTTCTGTTTAAAAAATGGCCACAACAAATCCTGTGGTTCATTTAGCATTACTCAAAACAGAATACAAACCCTATGTAACTTGTTTTATGACCCAATTATGACAGGAGTTCCAAGTGCCATACTTACTACTCTCTCTATGTTCTTGCAGCATAAACAATTTTGTAAGTAATGAGGCTTAAAATAGGTTTTAAGACACATGACACATGATGCTGAGAATTCACCTAGCATGAGGTGTGGTGCACCTTGACATGATGTGGCAAAGTCAGGAAAATTTAATAGCATAATGTGATATAATGTAATTGCAGTAGTTATGATAGAGAATGTATGAGGACAGATTATGAATAAAATAACTTTTTGGTTAGGGCCTATGACATATCCTTTATTAGGAATTGGGAATAAAGTAGTTATTTTACCTCACTATGTATTTCTACACAATTTGACTTTTTATGGTATGTATACTATAATTATGGAAGTTGCGAACAAGATATTAAATGGACTATAATATAATCTTCACTATGATGCTGGTGATTCATCTTTGCATCTTAATGGCATCTAATGGGATTGTGATGAAAATAATGATTTACCTCAATTTTGCAATATTGAATTGATTTAAAATACAGTGTTATGAGACTGTGAATGGTACATTTATAATGTGGATGATGTAGCCTGATAGAGAGTAATGCTATATACTTACACTTCTATTCAGAGACAATTGGGACACCTTAGACAGAGAGCCTAATGGGCAGCTCGAGGTGATTGGCTGACAGGTACAAGATTCCATACAAGATTCTCTGTCTAAGGTGTCCTAAGAGTCTGAATGTGACGGATTATTTATTATATCTGTGATTTTCACGGAATGTAATAAAAATAATTTAAAAAATCAAGGAACTACAGAGTACTCAATAATCATCTTTTCAATAAAAAAAATAATCAAATGATAAAACTACACCTTTACCTTTTTTACTAAATACGAAGATCTGTGATGGGTAGACCTCATAGACGCACTCATGCAAGACAGCTGTGCCCGTGGGTTGGTTTGAGCCCCCTTTACCCATTGGCCTCTGGAGACATTTGCCCAAAGAGTCATGGCGGATCTGTCGAGGGAATGAATTGTTTTTACTGTGTTTGAGCAAGGACAGCAAACTATTACTGTCATGTGAAAGCTGCAAAGCTGGGATGTTTCATAGGGGTTTGGGTATAGCAGTCAGTCTGAATGTGTAATAAGGGAATAATAAGAACTGAAAATGTGAGACCGTTAACAATAGGGTCTGGGGGGAGAGCCAATATTACAGAGGGATTTTCCATGTGTTTTGGAGGAGACCGTGGCACTTAGCTTGACTAATACTGTAGGCATGACACCATAGAACAAGTAGGAGATGCAAGCTCTCATGGTTTCAGTAAGGAAAAAAATGGTATTCATATAAATATACCTGAAGATTTATGCTCAGTAATAGTAAAGATGGCATTCATGTATCTTTTTCTATATAAATATATGCTGCATTCTTTATATGTGAATATCATATTTGTATTGATATGTTTCCAATACATATCACATTGAAATTACTATCAGTAATATTAGTAGTGTCATTAGCATTGATATATTATAATCTATTATGAACAATAAAATTACCTAAAAAGATAGGAAAAAGAGAAATTGTAAATTATACAAAAAATGTGCATACATATATATCAATCATTTTACATGTCTGTCTATATATCCTTATATCTACTTATCTATGTACATAACAGCAATACCAGATTACCCACCTTGCCCACAAATCTATCTTTTGCAGGGAAAAAATTCTCTGGCCAAATATTCTGTAAATACCACTCAAAAGTGTGGCAACTGAGACGGTCTCGAAGCATGACTCGATCTTTCACGACAACATCACCTCGGACTTTTGCAGCCTCTGTGGAAGGGAAAGTGGGACATGTAACCGGTGTCATTATTTTGGTATTGTCAAATAAGACTAAAATTGATTTCTCTCTGACCCTATCTCTTTCTGACCCTTTTTTTTCTTTCCTACTTCCTCTCCCTCTTCCTCTCCCTCTTTCTCTCCTTCTCCCTCTTCCTTCAAGTGATATTCTAATATAATATAATTCATCATTGCATTAATATACAAATACATCACCTTAAATAATATTTACAAAAGCATATATATATGTCATGTTACATAAACTTTACCTCATGTAAATCTTAGAATCTTAGCAGCCTTACACTGGTTTTGAAACAGAGCTAAATCTCACACTTTAAATATAGCCCCATATCTTGGGTTGATTTTGAAACAGAACTATACCACATAGTATAAAGTTAAATAAAAAACATGACCAGAATGTGACAACATGCTCGCAGTTTTTGAAACAGATCATCCACACTTTTATAGAAACCTCTTGTCAAAATTACATACCTGCAATTATTTTAGAATAGGGCTAGCATTATAAGATATTCTCAAAAAAAAAAAAAAAAAAAAAAAATATATATATATACATATGTGTGTGTGTTTATATATATATATATATATATATATATATATATATATATATATATATACATATATATATATATATATATATATATATATATATGTATATGTATATGTATATATATATATACATATATGGATCATGGAAATGGATATGGAAAAAATGCAACCACAAACTTCACTTTCAAGACACACTTATCATGGCTGAAACATAATCCAACCTCTCAACTATCACATACATGCACACAAAACTTTATACCTGCATTGATTTTGAAGTAAAACTCAGCCCAGTCATCAAGCCAGACCAGAGCAACACGTGCAAGATTCCTGTAGAGGACGCCCCCTACCCCCCCTTCCCCAGGGAACGTATAGGGGGAGCTCTTCCTGAATACATGGCCGACGTGGCTGCAGGGGGCTATCTCAATCGAACCGCCACACATCCAGACCTGAGGAAGAGTACCTGCATTAGGCCTAAAATGTTGTATAGGGTACTTAATACACATACGATCTTGCATTGATACTGTAGCTCTAAATGAAGTTGTTTATATGGAAGAAGAAACGTTTCCATCCAGAGAAAGTTTGGCAGATTATGGGTTTAATATTGACTTGTGCTGCAGAAATTGTATGAAGGAAAAGGAGCAATTTCACAGGTGAAGATTGTGTAATCATGTTGATACAGATGTAACAAGTAGCTGTTGACTAAGACATTTGCTGAAGTGTTTTTCATGGAGTTGTAGGATAAAAGTATTTATTACACTGTGCATATGATTACCAAAAAGTATCTTTGTCTCACTGTGAATATATAAAGTATAGTGTATACCATACACCTTGAAAATTACTGCAAAAAATCATATTTGAATTAACTTAGAAACTTAATTTTGTCTTAACTCATATTAGCCTTATTAAAACAGCAGCTTAATCCTATTTAACACAAACTTCATACATTTCACTAACACTTTTTTTTTCTTTCTTTTTTTATGGTGTAGTCTCTATCTACAATGACCTTAACAATAATCTAATATAACATGACTAACTCAATACTCTCTTATCTAGTTTTTTTTTATTCATTCACATTTTCTAAATTTAAAAAAGTTCAAGTTTGTTTCCCTACCCTGAATGACATTTCCAGGTTCTCTCCGCCCCATACATCCATATTGCGATCATAAGCACCAATCTTGTAGAAGTAGTCCTTGTGGATGCTGAACAGCCCTCCTGCCATGGCTGGGGTCCTGGGATTCGCAGGAGGAGGGTGGTCAATGCCATGTTAGGTATGATGTTGAATGGTATGTGGAAGTTTATCAAAATTTAATGATGGAAATTGTAATTTGTTATAACTTAGTGAAGTGCTTGAGTTTAAATTGCAGTACAAGAAAAGATAAATAGAAAGATGCAGAAAATATGTTAAAGTTATATAAAAATTATGTATCTGTTGCATAATACTTATAAAGAAAAAAAACATATATTTCTTTTTATAAATACAACAATGTATTCCACAGACTCTGACAAAAGAAAAGAAAAGAAAAAAAGAAGCTGAAAAGTACCATAAGACATCCAAAAAGTGTCATAACTTAACTTTTTTCAGTTATTATGTAATACCAAACAGGCATGGAATCGTACATGCCATGGAAGAGTTATTACTCCCAAACCATTTTTTCTTTTTTCCCACTTTCTGGATTTTTTTTTTCTTTTCTTTTTTATCTATTTACCAGAGTCTGTAGAACAAATTATAAATAACAGATGGAGAAGGAGGAAGAGGAGGAGGAGGAGATGGAGAAGAAGGAGGAAGAGAAGTAGGAGGAGGAGTAGGAGTAGGGAAACGAAACAAAAAACCAACA
>NC_061843.1:20809560-20812060 GCF_019202785.1 Penaeus chinensis | reverse complement strand
AAGGAAAAAGACCAAGAGGAGGAGAAGGAGATGAAGGAGAGGACGACCACTGTCTCAATGCTCGTCGCCCGCTCACTCAACCAATCCGAGTTAATTGCCTTAAACTACACACAAGAACGCCGACGCTGCGGTCACTCATTTCCACCACTCGAACCAACATCCTCTGCCTCCACTGTTGTCCGGACATTTAGGTGCGTAAGTAATTTTGGGGGATCTTCTCCCTCGTCGTTTGCTCTGCCGCCGTTGTTGTTAGAACCACCCGTGTTATCAGACAAACAACATGCCTTGTTGCCATTTTTGTTAGATCTGCACACAACACGCTTTACAAACACCGTTGTTAGCACTGCAAACAACACGCCGTGTTGTTAGAACTGCAAACAACACGCTCAGCAAACACCGTTGTTAGAACTGCACACAACACGCTTTACAAACACCGTTGTTAGAACTGCAAACAACACGCTTTACAAACACCGTTGTTAGCACTGCACACAACACGGTCTACAAATGCCGTTGTTAGAACTGCAAACAACACGCTCAGCAAACACCGTTGTTAGAACTGCACACAACACAACACTGTATATTCATTAAAAAAATGCATTATTCGACCAGTACCACTACTGTTGCCAATACAAGTAGCCATGCAAACCGACCTCTTTACCCAGTACTGTTGCCAGGATTGTTTGGACCATTAGAACTTTGGCGTTGTTAGAGGCCACCATTTATGTTACGTTGAGCTTCCCCAAAACCTTTACAGCTCAAACATACCCCGTCTCTGTCTCCTGCTTTTTTTGTCTCTCTCTTTATCCCTCTACAGATGTGTCTCCTCCTTGTCTGTATGTCACAATCTTTATCTCTGTTTCTGTCATCTTCATCTTCTCTCTCTCTCTCTCTCTCTCTCTCTCTCTCTCTCTCTCTCTCTCTCTCTCTCTCTCTCTCTCTCTTTCTCTCTCTCGTTCTCTCTCTCGTTCTCTCTCTCGTTCTCACTCTCGTTCTCACTCTCGTTCTCACTCTCGTTCTCACTCTCGTTCTCACTCTCGTTCTATCTCTCGTTCTCCCTCTCGTTCTCTCTCTCTCGCTCTCGCTCTCGCTCTCTCTCTCTTACAACAGACCGTCTCACTTTACAGTCTCTTAGGCCTCTGGATGAACTGTTCTCAAAGATGGCAAGAGCAGGTGTGTTTAAGACTTTTTTCTTAGCGATGGGAAAGGCAGACATGCTATATTAAAGGAAGGGTTTCTTATACTAAGATTTGCATCAAAATGAAGAGATAAATGAATATGACGATCTGTGGGTAAAAAAAAAGTTTAGAAAAAAAGTTAGAACTGAATCCGTGTGTGTCAAATAAGGCGCAAAATCTAACACTCAATCCTATAAAAAAAAAAAAAAAAAACTCGAGCAGGAGAATTAAACATATGTTTGCGCCCGAGTGCTTTTTCCCTTCATTACATTTTTTATTGTGTTTGTCCCTCATTCCTCTTTCCACGTCGCTGCACCTGACCTGTCCGTTGCCTGGGGCGTTTTCCTACCTGTCCGTGGCTGGCCTGTAATGTAGGCTCTCCCATTCAACCTACTATTAAGTGGTAATCCTCTGCTGGATTTCTCCATAGTTTGAATGATTCGTTCTCTATGTATTTTGATAAATTGTAATTTTTAATTAATTCAGTTTTATTTCATTTATTACAATGGGTATTTTTGGTGTGACATGCTTTCTGTTTCATTTTGCTTCTAAAGTACCCCCAGTGTGCAAGGAATGGCCGAGGTTACCATCCACTGGCGGCGAGGGATTTGAACGCGGGTCAGCAAGATTCCTAGACGAGATCGCTACCGCTGCACCACACAGCACACAAGTATTACGTAATATCTTAATTTTCCCGTTTGCTGTATCGGTCTACCAATGCTTTTATTCTGCAATACACGTTATTACTATATTTTCTATGGTATGACATTAATCCATCTTGAGCTTTATTAGCCCTCTCAAATTCTCCGTTTTCTGTATCTATCCGCAACCCTGATTTGATTTTGTTTTCTACATGAGGTCCAGCATCGCGTCCATTGTACGTGTTATCTTCCCTACTATAACATTCCTTTTTTGCCATTCATATATTGTGTTATAAGTTGTTCTCTGATAAGTTGTTATCTGAATGCTTTCTGTCATACACTTTCACTCACTCTTTTCTCCGGAATTATCACTATCTCCATAAAATGATCCATGTTTTTAAGTTATATAATCCCTTATTGTTAACATCATCACCATCATTAGGATCATGCTATTCTTATTCTTATAATTATTATTACTATTATTATTTCTGCCATTATTATCATCATCGTTATCATTATAACTATTATCATTACTCTTGTCACTTTCATAATCTTTATTATTATTATCATTATCATTATTATAATTATTATTATTACTATTATCAGTATTATTACTATTATTATTATTATTGTTATTATCATTACCATTAGCATTATTAGTATTATTATCATTATTATTATTCC
>NC_061843.1:20797060-20802060 GCF_019202785.1 Penaeus chinensis | reverse complement strand
AGCGAGACCCGCGCGGCACGTGCAGCATCCCAGCGCATCTTTATCTCAGGCCAGGGCGTTCCCAGACACATGCACGCGCACCGAAAGCTATGAAGTTCCACGCGCACTAACACATCTACGGAGAGACACAGTTACACACACACAATCTTAGACACAGACATATACACACATGTACACAAAAATACACTTACACGCGCGCATGCACACATATGTACACACATACACACACCAAACGATCATACGTACATCTGAAACTAGGAAAAATCACTCACACAGACGAAATGTAGTTGGTTTTAAATGTTTTCTGCTTGTGTGCGTTTGTCTTTATGTGTATGTTTTACGTGTGGATGTTCGTTAAGCGTGAGTTTCTCTCTTGATGTACGTGTCTGTCTATGTATAGGCATGATTCTTTGTTGGACTTAAGTGTGTACGCATGTATTTTTTGTATGCTTATATGTACAAGCGTTTCCGTGTTAGCGTGTATACGAATATATGTATGTCCTTATATGTATGTATATGTAAATCTCTTTGGATATGGCAGATATGTAATGACATCCCGGAACAGCGGGTTAAGAATGAAGAATTTGGGTCTGCACCTAAAGTGGGTGAAACATCATGACTTAGGTACTATAAACACACCGCATGGATTTGCTCTAAGGGACAGCTGTTGTCACTGAATTCTGGTATTTATATAGGTACCAATGACAAGTACAGTTATAACACAAGACCGAGAACTTGAATTCTGGTATTTATATTGACAATGACAATGACACTTATAAGAAAAGACTGAGAACTTATGTCACGATCCCCAGAAGACGTTCTAGCAAGACGAGTGTTTTTGGCAGATAAGGCTTCTTCTCATATGTTTCAAGTATCCCATGTAAAATAACAATAATGATAATGATAAAGATAATAACAGCAATAATAATGAGAATGAGCATTTGATTAACAGTAATAGTGGATATCATTATGAAATCAATAATACTTATTAACATTGTATCCCCAGTACAATATGTCTCATAACGAAATATACAACACAGCATGGGACTAAAACATAACACTGTGAAAGCAACATCAGAGCATAACACTACCTTATCGATATAATTTCATGCTCATTTACAAAAGAAAAAAAGTATTGACAACACTATCTATTACGCAATTTACTGTACAGACACAATATGATTTCACTCTTATCAAAAGCATGAAAGCATAGGGATATGAAACAGGAAACTGACCATTTGCAAATGCAACGTCAAAACACATGTCATTTTCCACGATCACTGTTGATTATATGAATGAAATCCATGTCATCATCCAGTTATAACCCCTACATTTCCACAACTCTGTTTTATATACACATGTTTTATATACATATCAACACATACATACGTAACTATGTGTATGTATATATGTATATATATATATATATATATATATATATATATATATATATATGTATTTATATATATGTATATATATATATATATATATATATATATATATATATATATATATAACACTGGTACATTATACCTGGGATAATGTCTTTTGGTATAAAACGGGATGATATCTGACAATATACATTTATCTATCTATCTATAAATATATTTAGATATGTGTGCGTGTCTGTACCCATAGGTACGTACGTAAGTGCGCGCGCGCGCATATATATATACATATATATATATATATATATATATATATAATACATATATAATATATATACACATACACCTAATATTTATATCTATATATTTATATATGTGTATACATATTATGTATAGGTGTGTGTGTGTTATGACAAGAGTAATTACCTCAGGCACGTGTAAAGCCGTACACCATAAACAGTTACACCGCACAGGAAGCGAGTCATTTCGAAATAACAATGAAACTTAATTGTATCGATGAACAAAAGTTTGTCTTTATAAGTGATAAGTCATTTTACTTCCTATTAACCAGAGATATTAGTATTCCACTTTTCAAAACCCAAAGCGGGAGATTATGATCATCAACAAAACATTTATCATGTCAAAGGGAGATATTCGGTAAATAAATTACGAACAAGTGTTTAACTGACTAATCAAATACACAAATAACCATTTAATTAGATACGGTGAATGTAATCAGGTACACGCACACGCACACGCACGCACGCACGCACACACACACACACACACACACGCACACACACACACACACACGCACACACACACACACACACACGCGCACACACACACACACACACAGAGAGAGAGAGAGAGAGAGAGAGAGAGAGAGAGAGAGAGAGAGAGAGAGAGAGAGAGAGAGAGAGAGAGAGAGAGAGAGAGAGAGAGAGACTCGATGCCTGTTAACTGTGGCAAATCTAGATATATATGAGAATGAACAGCTCAACAAAACTAAAGATGATGCAACTGATGTGATTCTATGTGCCCCATATCTTCACCAAAAGTATACTGAGCATATGACATCGAAATGTGAAGTTGTTCATTCTCATTTACATCTTCTCTACACTTAACAGGCCAACCATGTCATGTTACGCATAAGTAGAGTAGACGGTCCCATAACTCAGTAGTAGAGTGCTCGCTCTGCAATAACTTCAAGGTTTCGGATGTGCGTCGAACAGCCCCTATCAGTTGACTCAGCTGCGAGTGATTCCTGGCGTCAGCTGGGGTCAAAGTCGGCCGGAAAGGAACTAGCCATCCTCCCGAGGCTTGATAAACGCATTCCTTTGCAGACATGTTCTAGGATGAGGAGGATGGACGGTAAAATCAGAAGTGAGAGAGAGAGAGAGAGAGAGAGAGAGAGAGAGAGAGAGAGAGAGAGAGAGAGAGAGAGAGAGAGAGAGAGAGAGAGAGAGAGAGAGAGAGATAGGCAGAAAAAAATGGAATGTAGACTTAAAATATTCGAAGGAAAATACACGGGAAAATAAAAATATACATCCTCTTTTTCGCCCATTCCCACTCCCTTCGTCCCTTCCTCTTCCCTCTCCATCTTTTCACATTTCTTCCTTCCTCTTCCTCTCTAACTCTTCATCTTTCCATCTTCCTCTTTCGTACCCTCTCTTTTCCTCCCTCTCTCTCTTCCCTCTCTTCTTTCTCCCTATCTCCCTTACACCTTTCCCCTCTCTCCTTGTCTCCCTCCCTCTCCGTCTTTCCCTCACACTCTCTCTCGTCCTCCCCCTTCCTCCCTTCTCGTTTCTGGCTGCGCCTCATTTCACATATTAATAAACCAAGCGACGCTCATCTCTACCCAGAGAAGCAGGCCTTTAATGTTACACCTTTGCCATCTGTCTGCAGTTACAGTGTCCATTCTGACTATTGCTGGCAGAATGAGAAATAATGCGCACGAGAGTGTTCCTTTGTTAGACTACTTATCCATGTGTTCAATTTATTCACTTTGTCCACTTCGTCTTTTTTGTCTTTGTAGAATTACTGATTAATTAGACTTTCTATTCGGCTCCTTTATTTAACCAACTCTCTTTGCCTTGCTTCTGCGAAAATTTGAATTCACCCGTCTCTTAATTTCTGCCATTATTATCATTATTTCATCTGGACTTATCTAAAGATATAAAGGAAAATGATGAAACAGTAAATGGTAGTGAGAAAAAGTGAGAATGAAAGAGACAGATAACGAGGGAACATAATGAAACCACGATATTAACAATTGCAACAAAAACGGTAACGATCATGATAATCATAATGATGATGATGATAACAATGACAATAACAACAACAGCAATAATGATATTAATATTGATAACAATAATAAAAAATATATATATATATCAATACCAAGTACATCCATAATAATATCATTGATAACACCACCACCAACAACAATAGTACTGCCAATAACAAAAAACAATGATATCAACAACGACGATATTAATACTTTCCACATGCGTTTAGTCTCTTCTCCCAACACGTTCGAACTCGTCTCGCCAAAGTTGCAGCGTGCAACTGCAAGGCTGGCAAAGCCCCGGGTGGCAGGTGTTCGGGAGGCTACATATATCCTCCCAAATGAACAGGAACGTTGCCAATATTTTCTGTTACTTTTTGCTTTATCATTAGTTTTGTTTATCATTAGTTGTGTTTTATATTATTATTATAATTATTATCGTGATTATCATTGTCATTAATATTATTTGCCATTACTATTACTGTCTTTATGATTTTCATAAAGATTGTCATTGTTCCTGTTACTGGTTTAACTGCTTATCTTACTATTGTTATTATAATCATTATCATTAGTAGTAGCAGTAGTAGATGTAGTAGATGTAGTAGTAGTAGTTGTAGTAGTTACTGTAGTAGTAGTAGTAGTAGTTGTAGTGATAGTATTAGTTGTAGTAGTAATAGTAGTAGAAGTTGTTGTAGTAGTAGTTGTAGTAGTAGTTGTAGTAGAAGTTAGTAGAAGGTAGTAGTAGTAGTAGTAGTAGTAGTAGTAGTAGTAGTAGTAGTAGTAGTAGTAGTAGTACCAGCAGCAGCAGTAGTGGTAGTTGCAGTGGAAGTAGTATTAGTATCATCATCAATTTCATTATCTATTTCAAATATGATTTTTTAAAATAATAATAATAATAATAATAACAATAATAACAATAATAATAATAATAATAATAATAATAATAATAATAATAATAACAATAATAATAATAATAATAACAATAATAATAATAATAATAATAACAATAATAATAATAATAATAATAATAACAATAATAATAATATCTATACTGAGAATATCATATAGTGTGCTTATCTAAACAACAGAGAAAACAAAGAAAAAATAAAAAAAAATATATATAGATAGATAGATAGATAGATAGATAGATAGATAGAGAGAGAGAGAGAGAGAGAGAGAGAGAGAGAGAGAGAGGGGGGGGAGAGATGGAATAAACAGCATGCGGAAGTCACGTCATTTTTTTTCTGCAGCCGAGATGAAAGTTATAATCGAGTTTCTCAAAATTATCGTTTATCTCAAACACATTTCATTATCTATTTTTT
>NC_061843.1:20787060-20789560 GCF_019202785.1 Penaeus chinensis | reverse complement strand
TAGCATGAACTGATGTCTGTTCTGGCAGGTGAAAAGGGTATGGCTTGGTATGCCCTTGAAAAATACTTTCATAAACCTGATCAGGCTGGGAGGGAGGGGGAGTTGTAATGACAAGCGAGTGATGAGACTGTCAGTAAGTCATCTTGTATTCCCCCACATATCATGAGGTAATGAAGCAGTTATAAAGCAGTGTTATAGGTGGGGGCAGATGGTAAGCATGTATGTACTCTGAGGAACTCAACACCTTTTGACAAATCTTTGCTTTTTCTGTTATATCCAAGTGTTTTGCTATTTCATATGCCTTCTTCTCTTTCTTCCCTTTTCTTATCTCTGTCTTACAACTGTTATCTTCACAATCTATCAATCCAACTATCAGAATTTATGCCTATGTCTATCTATTTATACATGTGTAGATTTCAGTAACTGAAATACATTTAATAGTACCACTGATATTTCTAATGCCACCATGATTATTACTCATCCTTATCATTAGCAGAACAAGAAGACACTTGTTCACTATCATTTACATTCATCAATATACTTTTATCATCGTAATATTAAGGACATGACCATGATAATGATGGTTTTCAGTAGCTGTAATGATACTAAACTTTCCCCCAATTTTTGTCACTGTTATTTTCCATCATTATTAACATCTTTATACATTTCATCACTTGTGTTATTACAACATTTATTACTAACTCTATCATTTCAATGAACCATGTTACCTTATTTAATGCTGCATTAGTTAATGTTCATTTTCCTGTGAATAATACAGATGGTTATGACATTAAACAGGTAGAAAGTAATTTCCCATTGTAGGATAGAAAGAAAACAAGTGGAAACCTAATGCACTTTTATCACAGACGTAACAATAAGATTTCACTTAATGCTGCTTAAGCTGAAGTCTCAGGTTTCAGGAAACTAACCCAGATGCTAAAGAAAATTTAACTCTTTAGGAATGACATTCCTTGCATACAAACCTCCCCAAAAAGTCATGTGTACCTGTCAAAAGAAGAAACCAAAGAGAGATAATAAATCAAGATTACTTGTAGCAGGAAAATATGTAGGATATAGCAGTAGAACGTATAGATTATGTATTTAAAATAGTCAAACTAGCATAAAAATGACAACCAACCAACTGATTTGGGGAAGTATACCTAAATAAATAAATAAATAAATAAACAAATAAATAACATGTATATAAATGTGTGTGTATATATATATAAGTATGTGTGTATACATGTGTATGTACATATATGTGTATGCGTATATATATATATATATATATATATATATATATATATATTGTGAGTGTAGAGTATATGTGTCTGTTTGCTTTATGTGTGTATGTGTCAGTGTGTGTGTGTGTGTGTGTGTGTGTGTGTGTGTGTGTGTGTGTGTGTGTGTGTGTGTGTGTGTGTGTGTGCGTGTGTGTGCATCTATATATACAAATATATATACAAATATATATACATATACATATATATACACACACATATATATATATATATATGTATATATATATAAAACATAACAATAAATATAAATATATATATACACATAAAAATATATATATACACATATATGTAAATATATATGCATAAACATATATATATTTACAGATAAAAAAAAAATATATATATATACATTAAAAATATAAGGTAGAAAGTTTAACACAACAATATATATATATATACATATATATAAATATATATTATATATAAATATATATATATACATGTATATACATATATATATATATATATTTATTGATAAAATATATATATATATATATATATATATATATATATATATATACATTAAAAAATATAAGATGGAAAGTTAAATACTTTTCCCTCATTTGCATACTTTCCAGTGTTGTAAGTATCCAATATGCCAAAAAAGTACTTGTCATGAAAATCAAGATTTGAAGTATGAAATGATCTAATTTTTCATCTTATAGGTTGGAAAAGGGAGCAAGATAATTCCACAAACATATTCATAGGGCCTGTCATGTGCCTGACCAGATGCTTAGGTTTACAATTTAACAGTGTGCCAAATGAATGGTAACAGTACTACCAAGGATTTTTCATATCCAAAAACAACCCTTTTTTTACATGTGATCATTAATGTGAACTCAAATTCAACTGTAGTCAAATATTATCTGAAGGATAAACTATGCTTATCAAAATATTTGACATTTTATTCTTTCAGGAAAGCAATTACTTAATCTAGGTCATTGTGATGGGTTAGCATGACATATATATAATGTCCACTGTGATTTTAGTTTATCAATTGTGTTTACACACAGTTGGCTCCATAAGTGCTCAGTCACCAAGGAGTCAATACTAATTCTACCTATCTTACCTGTTCACCCATTTCCTTGTTTCATTCTCATTAGTAGATTAATATAATGAAATCATAATGCCAATAACATTATCAATATTAACCCAATGGACCGAGATGGTGTTTACATGCCATATCCACTGTGATTTTA
>NC_061843.1:20749560-20769560 GCF_019202785.1 Penaeus chinensis | reverse complement strand
GGCTCAAGGGATCGACCGATCCATCCGTGTAGTATGTTCTACTACCCGGAGGAGTGATGGCTGCAATGACCCTGTGGGCTTCTGCCTTTAGGCTAGGCATGGGGAATAGGCTCTTTTTCATTGACAGGCTCATTATGTTGAACTCTATCAGGCTCAGTGCCCACGGCGGGGCTTCGGCAAAGTCGGGGTGGGGGGAGTCCATGCCCTTAGCAAGAAGCTGTTCTTTGAGCTGATGGTGTATCAACACCCTGGCTGTATGAGACAGCCAGGAGTTGTTTGCAACGAGCTCGTTGTCTTGTTAGAGGCATCTGACTAATTTTTGTCTTAGGCTTGTGTTCCTGGGAGCCTGGATGACCTTTGACAGGAATTGTGTTGCCGTTAGATCGATTCGTGAGTCCAGGGGGAGAAAGTTTGCCTCCATCAGGAGGTTGAGGACCTTCGTCCACCTCGGGGTACCCAGAATGATCCTGGCAGCTTCATTTTGGACTGTTTCTAATTTGTCTGTGTGCTTTTTCTTTGCAGCAATTAGAGCGACTGAGGCATAGTCCACAATGGGCCGGACAGCATGTACATAGAATGATCTTAGTACTTTGTGTCTGGCCCCTATGCGTCTCCATGTCATTGCTCTCATGACGGACAGTCTTGCTTTGGTTCGGTCAACCAGGTACTGGACCTCCTTATGGAAGGAGAGGGTCCGGTCTATCCTTACCTCAAGGTATATGTAGTCCTGGACCCAGAAAGAGAGAGAGAGAGAGAGAGAGAGAGAGAGAGAGAGAGAGAGAGAGAGAGAGAGAGAGAGAGAGAGTGAGGAGAGAGAGAGAGGGGGGGTGGGGGAGAGAGAGAGGGCACTTTCCTTGTAAAGCAAACTCTTACGTGTATTTTTACGTATGAATGGCATCAAACTGTCTTTCATTTCAGTGCACTGACAACAAAATTATAATGATTACAGAAGTTAGTGAAGTAATGCAGAGTCTATTAGGTCTGCACATCATATTCCCACCAAATGCTGCTGTTTCCCTATGCAGTTCTTTATCTCGGTCTACATTATCACAATGTCTAGGAGAGACTTATTGTGGAACCCTTTTGGAGGGCGACTACCGCTCTGCAACTGAAGAGGACATCCTGCCTATGATTCCCTGGGCGTTAAATCAGCTTAAGGCAGAGGCAAAGTCTTCGGTATATCCTGCATGCAGCATGCAGATAATTTTCTCAAAAGATCTAATGGTCTCGCCTATGTAAAACTTAGTACAATCCTTACAGTAGAGCTTTTGAGAATATATATATATATACAAATATATTTAAAACATCATTTGAGAGCTATATGAATAATTAGGCTACTAAATGAGTTTTATTATTAAAAAGGGCAAGGAGTCATGGAAGTGATAACTTCTTGCCATGTGCTTCTTCTCCGGACTGCATCCTCCCTTCTTGGTCAGTGGCAGTAGTTAGTAGCTGCATCCACCCGTCGTTTCCACCAAAGAAGGTCTTTCATGAAGAGCCGCCAGGCAGAGGCACTGCTCGATGCTAGCTTTTTACGACAGAGTTTGATCGCTCTGCCCAAGCCACGACTTCCTAGATCGTCTCATAGGCCTCCACCCAGGGTTGTCTCGAACAGAGACAACCTGGTTGAAATTCTGTGAGAAACGAGCCAGGCGGCTGTATAGCCTGAGTTGGCGATCGCGGATTGTGCAATTAACAGGCCCTGTACCAGTCTCACAGTGCAACCTTTGGTTGGACACATGGTCCCACCAACTGTACCCCATGGCATCAAGGCGAGATTCCAAAGCACAAGATAACATCCAGTTTTTACTTCGTATAGTAAAATTGGCAATATCAGGGCCTTGAAGACACGTAATTTGGTCCTTCTGCAAAGGTACCGGCATCTCCAAACACTCGTGTCGAGAGATTTCATAACCTCTGTTGCCAGGCCAATCCGTCTACTGACTTCCTGGTCTGACAGCCCGGAGTCATGAACTGCACTACCGAGGTATGTAGAACTCTCTGTGACCTTGATTCTCTCACGACAAGCACGTACCGAACAGGATCTCCTTGCTGGCCCCATAAGTCCTGGGTCTTGGTGTTGGCCCAGGAGATCTCTAGCCCCAGGTGCTTCGCTTCATTGCTAAATGCATAAAAAGTCGTTACTAGGGTTTCCAGAGACTCAGAAAGAATTGCACCATAAGCAAAGTTGAGGTCTGTAACTTTAATATTGCCCAGAGTCATTCCACAGTGAATTTGGGCAGTAGCTCTACCCAGTATCCAATCCATGCAAGTGTTGAAAAGTGTTGTTGCAAGAACACAGCCTTCGCCTCACACCTGAACTAACAGGGAAGAAGCTCGACAGGCCCCCACCACTCTTTACAGCACTTTCGGTACCAGTATACAGGCTTGCTATTAATCCAATAATCTTTGTTGGAATTCCTATTAAGAGTCTCAGGATCTACCAGAGTAATTTGCGATGCAACATTTCAAACGCCTTCTTGAGGTCGATGTAAGTTGCAAGCAGCCCACGCCCGAACTCACGTCGTCGCCCTACATTGACTCGAAGTGCCAGGATATGGTCTTTTACTCCGGCCTCTGGAGCCGTATCCACGAAAGTTCACAGGTAGTTTTGAGATGATTTTGAGACAAATTTGAATCTCTCAAAAGTGTCTCAGGCCGACATGCTGCCGTATTTAAAAATATCAACAGTTGAATAGATAACATTAATACTTTTATATTATTCAAAATAGCGTGTATATAAGGTTTGACTATTTATTATACTAATGTAGTCATGGGCACGTTCATTTTAAATAAAACCTGACATATATAAGTGACCACATGGGACAATGCCCTTCGACTGCCTACATAATTCATTTGTGCTCAGCAGTATATTTCAGGTTCAAAAATACCTTCAAATGTATGCAGATATGTTTTTTTTTTTTTCTAATCTAATGTGCTAGCGTTACATATAGATACATATTGACATGACTAATGAAAGTGAAATGACCTTTGCTGATATGTTTTTGCTTAGAGTAAAATATATATTGTGCCTGAGTAACATGTAGAAAAGGTCTAGGTACAGAAATTAAAAATGAAAATTAATGTGAAAGCCCCCTGCCAAGCTGAGCGGACCACAGCCATCTGTAAGGAGAGCTTGGAGCTTTCTCAGGGCTTGGTAGGCAGGACGAAGGTCATTTACTAGGAAAGGGCTTTCGACCTCATATGCAAGATTCCTGATAAACTGTTCCTTATCCCTTCTCAACAGTGACCTAGTCCTGCGCGAAACCCCTGACAGTTGAGCCACACAACAAGCATCTGTGGCTTCCAGTGTCACCTGTGAGATGAAATTCTGTCTTGCTCTTGGGCATTCACAAATCGATTCTTGGGCTGCATCGAGTTCGATTCACTTAAAACAACCCAATTGAGGATCATGAAATTATAAAGAACTAGCTTAGTTAGTTAGTAAAGGAGAATATTCTTTGGTTTATATTCATCATTGTTAAGATTAAATACAATATAATATGCCATATGTTTTTTTTTCTTATATAGTTACATATTTAAAAGCAGAGGATATAGCTGGAAGTTACGTTTCTATGACCGATGTATCTTCGGGATATACATCCACAGAGGAATATTATCGAGCCCACGACCGCTGTTAAGGCCGCAAAGTCAGGCTTCGACACATATTCTTATTAAGTAACTATAATAATTGAAGGTTTCTCTCGGGATCCACATATGTGCACACACATACACACACTGTTAATCAGAATGTGAACAAATAAATAATAATGAGTAATTATATCAAAATAAAAGTACAGATGTTTTACATAAGAATTGAGTTTGAAAATCTGTATACATCCTAATAAAATATTACATGTGATTTCGGACTTTCCTTTGGTACCTGAAATACAAAATTGTAAAAGAATATTCTATGTGACTGTTGAGTTCAGGGGGTCATATGCCACACTCACAGATATAGCTCCACCTATTCCCTGCCGCTCCCCCTACCCTGTGGTTCCAGTTTAACTCCCTTGGCTCACAGGGGACTAAGTACATAAATAACACACACACAAGCTTAGCCTATGGTATATATATATGTGTGTGTGTGTGTGTGTGTGTGTTTGTGTGTGTGTGTGTGTGTGTGTGTGTGTGTGTGTGTTATCATTATATATATATATATATATATATATATATATATATATTTTTACATCCATTCATTCCACTGCAGGACACAGGCCTCTCTCAATTCACTTATTGAGAGGTTATATGACAGTGTCACCCTTGCCTGATTGGATGCCCTTCTTAATCAACCGCGGTTCGGCGCACTAACACTTGTGCCACGGCGCTGACTTCCTCTACCATATGACACCTGCGTTTGACTTCTCAAGGCGATATGTCGTTTTCTCGGGCTCGAGCCAGCAGTCAGAGCGCACGGGGAATTGAAGTCGGGACCACGAGGGTCGGAGTCCAGTGCTCTTACCACTGGACCATCGCGGCAGTCAAATATATATATATATATAATGTATATAGGTTTACATGTATGTATTTATGCACACACACACATACATGTCGACATCGCTGTTGATATGACAAGGTGCATTGGTTGAACTGTAAAGATGTCTGGAATATGTAGAATTACCAAACCCCACCAAAATGTTTATTCACATATTTTTATTTCTAAGGCATTTCAGTATAGCAAAATTTAATGTTATAAATAATAGAGTCAATTATAGTAATCATCTGTAAATATTTGGTTTATTTGAATTCATTGGGGGAGGGAGAGGAGTTGGCAGAAATTCGTAACTATTTCAGAGGGTTTCTGCTTCTCCTCCCACATGCAGTCAGTTCAGTGCCGGGTATTAAAAAGCTTGTTTTGCCCGGAAGTTGGAGGTTGTCATGCTTGATAAGTAAATTGATATAAAAGTTAAATCTATATGAAATGAACTCTGATAACTAAAACAAGTTCCTGCTCATCTCCCACACGCAAGGACACTGAAAGCTTGAAGAAAATGCGAGGCCAACACGCCATTTTATGGCTAGCCATTGTTAGGAAATATTTATTTATTATCTATTTATTTTGCCCATGGATGCAGCAACGGAATTAGTCAAAGACATTTCCAATTGTGTGATGTAATAAATTGGCAAAGGAACAATAGATCAAAGAAAACTGTGGGAATGGAAAATCATGAAAGAAGTGAAGGATTAATCACTTATTCGTCCAATTAAATAACATGAAATCAGGGAGTTGGGGAATGAGTGTTGCTATCCCATCTCAATGTTATTTATTTTATTATTTTTACTATACTTTATGATTATTATTGATTTATAAGTAGTAGGCAAAGGAAGAGTGTAAAGTTAAAGTTAACCGTAGACTTGATTTAGTTTAGTAAAATAATATTTCTATTATATGATATTTGTTATTGCTAATAATAAATCTACTGTACTATACCACCATTTTATCATTATTAGATTATAAAATAAAATAAATTTTAACCCAATTACCACAGGTGGCAAGACTACAATGCCATGCCCATGGTAATAACATCTCATCTATTGTCTTTACACATAGATGTCTTTACAAGTGCTTAGCTACCAAGGAGTCAGCTATTAGTTTTAATTATCTTGCCTGTTTACCCTTTTCCTTGATTTTTTGAAAGCTTCATTTCTGTTATTCAATTGTCTTTGATGTTATTAATACTTGAATATTAATTTAATAATCATAATATCAGTAAGAATGATAACAATGTCAATAATAATAGTATTAGAAAGAAAAACACATATTCCCGCAAATTCAAGGAATGGGGAAATCAGGAGCGGTCACTAGGGCTAACTGATAGACTCCTTGGTGGCTGAGCACACGTGGAGCCATCTGTTTGTAACAATACTCACAAACATCAGAAGGGGACAGCGAGGCAATTCTCCAAGGAACACGGGCAGTGGAGGTGGAGATGGGGTGTGTGTGTGGGGGGGGGGGGGTACTAAGGCGGAACTCTGCTTGTTAGCAGTAATAAGTCTCACTAATAATTAGCAGTACTGAATCGACCCTGTAAATTGTTATTTTACATATATATGTGTGTGTGTGTGTTTGTGTGTGTGTATTTATAAATATATACATGTATATGTAGATATATATATATATATATATATATATATATATATATATATATGCATATATGTATACATATATATATACATAAATACACACATACATATATGCATATATAAAATATATATATATATATATTTATGTATATATATATTAATTTATATATTTATATATATACGTATATATACATATATATATGCATATATATACACATGTATGCATATATGTACATATATATAAATATACATATATGCATATATATATACACATACATATATATATATATATATATATATATATATGATTATCTACATTATATATACATGTATACTTATATATAAATGTACATGTATATGTATATATGTACATATATATATATATATACATATATATGCATATATATATGTACACACACACAACACACACACTCACACACACACACATATATGTATATATATATATATATATATATATATATATATATATATATATGCATATGTATACATATATATGCCTACACATACATATATACATATATATGCATATATATATATATATATATATATTTATATATATATAGGTGAATAAATAATATATACATACATATACACATATATATATGTGTGTGTCCGCGTCCGCAGATATATATATATATATATATATATATATATATATATATATATATATATGTACAAACACATATGTGTGTGTGTGTGTTTGTGTATTTGTATGTATGTATGCATGTATTTGTTCACATATGTTTATCACGTGCTATGGAGCATGACATTTTTAAAAGTTTTTAAACTTTCACTGAACCCTTTTTTCGTTTAATAAATTATCCCGTCCATCTACAAAGTCAGCCAACAAAGACATATGTAGGTTGGAGTAAACGCACCTTTCGCAAATCATCCGACAGTAAACGACGACTTGGCAACTCATCGGCAGAAGCTACCTGCTCCCTAAATTAATGTGATCATCCGATATCACCTAGAGATCAGTTCACGGGGAAATCGCTCTTATAGATCCTGTCCACAGGGTTGTATATCGAGTTCCTCCTCCATTATTACTCTACCTGGCGAAGTAGAGCAATTTGTCTTGATTACTGGAAATGATGGATTATGGGAAGGAGGCGTCATGGGGCTTCGTGAACTAACTTCTCAGATAATTGAATTTGTCGAGATGAAATCCTCTCTAACTCAGTCTGAAGCTTATCACATATCACTTAAAAGAAGGAGCCTAGGGGGGGGGGGTCCTCACATTAGCTGAAATGTTTCCTAAACTAATGGCTACTGCAGACACTGTACTATATATAAAAATGAAGGCTTTTATTATCTATTTGGATGGCAAGTTTTACACATATTAGCTGAAAAATGTTTTGCTATAAAACGAATCCTTGTTTTTGTTGTATGGGTTAGGAGTTGACCAAATCTTTGACAAGATTTCTTATACACCATCAACTATGGTATTTCTCGTATACAGAGGACCTGAAAAAGGCGACAAATATTTCAACGTAAGGTTTTAATGTCTGTCTCTTTCTTTCTTTTGCTTTTCTTCCCCCTCCTCCCTCTCTCTCTCTCTCTCTCTCTCTCTCTCTCTCTCTCTCTCTCTCTCTCTCTCTCTCTCTCTCTCTCTCTCTCTCTCTCTCTCTCTCTCTCTCTCTCTCTCTCTCTCTCTCTCTCTCTCTCTCTCTCTCTCTCTCTCTCTCACTCGCTCGGTCGCCCTCTCTCTCTTTCGCTCTAGATCTCTCTCTCTCTCTCTCTCTCTCTCTCTCTCTCTCTCTCTCTCTCTCTCTCTCTCTATATATATATATATATATATATCCCTCCCTCTCTGTCTCCCCCCCTCTCTCCCACTTCATCTAAAATTTATACCACTTTTTCTTCTTAAACTAACGTTTGCGAAAGTATGCCTTGTCAAGGCTTAGTTCCAGCCAAAGATTTCATCAGCATGCATTACTAATAGTGGTAGAAAGGTCACGAAAGGACGAGAGATAACTACTGACCTTAACAAGGGACCCGTGTTGAATTTTGGATAGGAGAGAGAGAGAGAGAAGAGAGGAGAGACGAAGAAAGAGAGAAAGAGGGAAAGGGAGAGGAGAGAAAGTAAGAGAGAGAGAAAAAAAAATGAGACAGACAAAGAGAATTTGTTCTTCTGTCAGTGTGTTAGAAATACAACGTAATATATAGTTTAATTAGTCTATACTGTGCATCTTTTTGAGGTTACAATGATAAACAGTGGTATGATGTAGCTGGTGATGGCGATCATAAATGCTTAGAGGGTAAAAAAATGTTGGATCTTAAAACTAAAAGCGGTAATGATTATCATATCAAAATAACAGTGATAATAATTATCATATTAGGAATGATTATGCTAACACCATTATTAATACCACTAATACTATGCTAATAATGATGGCAATTATATAAGAACATTGATAATAATCATAATAATGATAATAACTATATTATCCAGGACACGGCGTACTTTCTACCACGACTCCTCTACTAAAGAGACTCCTCACCTGCCCGTCCTCATCCTGTCCTACACTGATCTACTCTCTTCGCCGCCTTCTTCACACACCAGCCCACCCTCTTCCTCGAAGGTGGGCACCTATGCTGTTCCTTGTACCTCCTATGACAAACAATACTTTGGCTAGACGGGCGCCAGTCTCACTAAGCGCCTGTCTCAACATGAGTACGCTGTATCCAGGTGACACAACAACAACGCCCTCTTCTGCCGTCAGTGGGATACAGGCCATCAGATGGACTGGTCAACGGCGCGAATTGTCTTTCCTTCCGCTGACGTCCACGCCCGCAGACTGGTGGAATCCTCCTTAATAAAGCTGCTGCCTAATTTCAACCTGAACAGCGGCTTTTCTCCTGCCGACAGTCTCCTCGCTTCCCACATCCTCCGCCTTCTCCCGTATGCCGGCCACCCTGCACACAGTCCGCCCGACCCTCCGACCTGATCTGACCTCCCTTCGTATCCGTCCGTCTGTTCTCACCTGCCCCATGTCACCGCGGTGCCTTTCCTCTCTCTGTTTTATACCCCCTCCTCTCCCTTTCCTCTTCAGACCTGAAGATGGAATCCAGGTGGATTCCGAATCTGTTGTCTCACTTTTAATAAATCTAGTTTTACATTGTGGGTTTTTCTACCATAGTATCAACACGGTAGTGTTTTCTCTTTTCATATATATTATGTATATATGTATGTATATGTATATATGTACTTACACACACACACACACACACACACACACACATATATATATATTTATATATATATATATATATATATATATATATACATATATATATTTATATATATGTATATGTATGTGTGTATACACACACAGAGATATACAAATACATTCATATATAGGCATCTACTTATTTATTCGTCAACCTCTTGCTGTTGCTTTATTGCATTCCTTTTCTGTGTTTTATTACGTTCCAATTCTCAGTTTCCTTTTCGTTTCTTACTTCTCTTTAATTCCATTTCCTCGTATTCCCTCTTTTGTTTTAGTTTGCCATGACAGTGCAAATGTTAATCTCGTTTTCTATGAACCCTTTACACACGATCTTTCTAGAATTTTCTCGTTTTGGTTCACTTATCTTCTCTTCCTCTATGTCGTGTTCGATGGCATTTACTGATTATCGTTCTCCCTTCCTTCGTTTGAATACTATGGTTATTATAGTTATTGTTATTTTGATTATCATTGTAGTCTATGTCATCATCATCGTCTTCTCTTTTTTTTATAATCTTCGCCATTATCATTATCATCCTCAGCAAACCCGTCATCTTTAATGATAATACACACACACACACACGCACGCACACACGCACACACACACACACACACACACACACACACACACGCACACGCACACGCACACGCACACGCACACGCACACGCACACTAGCATCATTTCTATACCATCGCTATCAGTACAAACACCCTTAACAGCTCATAATCCTTACCATCATTATCATTATCATTTTTCCCCTTTTCTTGCCATTATCACCACTGCTATTAGAATCATTAGTGTGAATAACCTTAAGTGAACGAACCATCCCTGCTTTCCATATCCTCGTTACCATCCTCCGCCTTCTCCTCACCATCACCATCTCTTCCGCCTTCTCCTCCTCATCACAACACTTCTAACAGACAGCACTCTCCTCGCTCTCACTGTCACCATCACCCTCCCCCTTCCTTTCCTCCTTGGGATCACCATCTCCCTCACCTTCATCACCATCACCCTCAGTCCAAAACACCATACACTCGCACACCCAATGAACGTTAATATCCCAAGCTGCCAATATTGGTTTCCCGCGCATGTGTTGCCTTTGTAATTATCCTAATTCTATTTTAGAAAACGCCAATGATTAAGATCCAATTAAATCAGTTATTTTATGCAACCAACATTAAATCAGTTGTTTTACGTGTCTGGGTTTAGTTATTGTGGTGCAGCCTGGAAGTCGGGGTCGTAATATCCGGGTTTTTGTTTCAAAGAATAGCGTCAAAGTTTGTTATAGTTTGATAATTATTGGTGTTGGGGCTGTGCTGGCGAGGTGTGTGAGCGACCCTCTGTGTCTGTTAGTTAGTTGTGGGCTGTTACAAATGCAAGAACACAGGAGTAGATAAAATAAGATAAAATGAGGTGAAACAAACACATCAAAGCAGGATGTATGCAAGCAAGAACACACACACAAAGACACACTACCTGTGATATATATGTGTGTGTGTGTGTGTGTGTGTGTGTGTGTGTGTGTGTGTGTGTGTGTGTGTGTGTGTGTGTGCATATATTAACAGAAAAACAACAACATTCTACCGCGATAAGACAATAGTACACAAAAGGCAATTCTATTTAAAGGTGAGACAACAGTTTCGAAATCCTGGATCTTACTTATAGTCCTAAATATGAAATTCAGGAATATTTCAACTCTCGATAAACTTTGTGTATTGTAGTTTTGTTCTACCACACACACACATACACACACACACACATGCACACACACACACACACACACACACACACACACACACACACACACACACACACACACACACACACACACACATGGGCACACACACACACACACACACACACACACACACACACACACACACACACACACACACACACACACACATGTGTATGTGTGTGTGTGTAAGTGTATTTGTATATATGAATAGGAAAACAGCAACAATAAGAAAATAAATTCCCTTTTAATTGTGGTTCTCCTATTCACATACACACACATAAACAAGATTTATGGAAAGTAGAAATATTATCCAGGATTCCATATTTAGGTCTAGATGTAAGATCCAGGATTTCGAAACGGTTGTCTCACCTTTAAATAGAATTGCTCTCTGTGTATCATTGTTTCATCGCTGGAGAGCGTTTTTTTTCTGTTTGCTTCATCTTTGTTTCTGTTTACTCTCGCGTTCTTGAATTTGTGAATAACATCACAAAATAAATAAGAGAAGATCGCTAACATAATATATGATGTATACGTAAAAAATAAAATTAAAATGTCACTGTGCGAGACCCATGTGTCGTTCGCGTGACTAAGCTCCAGCTCACTGACCTGTCAAGAGGCCAAGGGAGGGCACGGGACAAGACAGGTCACAGCAAAGGCAGTCAACTCGTCCAGATGTGTCACCTTACCAGCCTTCCCCCCAAGGGCGGGCTGCGCCCCCCCGCCCGTTCTCGTGCCGTCCGCTGGCCCCTCATACATCCGGGAAACTGATAAACCTTGCTGAATTGTCCTGATCACCCACTAGTCCCAGATAGATACTCAAGCCTTCTCTCTCTCTCTCTCTCTCTCTCTCTCTCTCTCTCTCTCTCTCTCTCTCTCTCTCTCTCTCTCTCTCTCTCTCTCTCTCTCTGTATATATATATATATACACATATATGTATATATATATAAATCAATAAAAAAAAAAAATATATATATGTATATACACATATTTGTATATACATATGTGTGTATATATATATTAATGATGAGAAAGATAAAACCAATTCTTTTATTTCCAGTATTACAATTGCGTTCACTGGTGCAAACGGTAGGGTTAATAATAACCATGATATCAATAATGATGACAGTATTAATAACGATAATAACAACAATGAAAATAATAATGATGATGGTGATGATAATAATAACAACAATAGTGACAAGACAAATATTTAAAAGGGGAAAAGAAAAGAAGATAAAAAAGCGCACAGGCAGAAATAGCGAGCGTCTTTTCCGGGCGACAATCTCCTTCCCTTGAGAAACACCGAGGCGAGTTTTACGACAATGAGGCCCGTAATCTTAAGCAGCGCGGCCTCGAATAAATTCCTGGAAGTTGGTCTAGAGAGAACGGCGAAAGCGCGGTGATATTACCATTCTGATTGACTTTTGTTTTTATTGCTTATTCTCACCGTGTGCGAAGAAAAGAGCTGGTCTTATTTTTTTTTTAGGGATGAGTTTATTCATCTTTTTTTTATGGGTTAGCTCTGGTAGTTCATTGGTGTTGCAGATTGCTTATTTCACTCTTGACTGACTCGTTTTCTTTCTTATTTCTTTATCAGTTATTCTCACTTGGGAAGAAATCTCTCCATAACTGTTACTAAGAGAAATTATTTGCTGTATAGATCCTGGTTGACCTATATTTTCGTTTACTTACACCCTGTGGGAAGAAAAAATACTTTTATTCCTAAATTCTTTTGTTTATCTATTATTAGCAGTCATTATTATTATAATAATTGCTATTATCATTGTCATTATTATTAATGTTGTTGATGTTAATTATTCTAATGGTCATTATTATTTTTATCGTCATTATTATTATAGTTATTAGTAGTAATATTGATATATTATCCTTATCATTACTAATATTAATCTATACTATTATTATCATTTTATATTATTCACATATTGTACATTTATCATGTCGGTTGCAGAAGGGAACTACAAAGCAGGGGCGCCACACGAATTCTGAACAATTTACAGAGAACTACTGAACTGAGTCATCTTTCAGGAGTCAGAGTAACATAATTCAAAAACTTGGATCGGCAGCTTGCCAGACTGTAACATAAAATACTGTTTTAATTCTGAGGCCTCTTGTTGTGAGGTAAATGAGTTGCACACTGCCGTGGCTTCGAACCTGCTTGGCTGATATAGCTATTGTGACTGACCTCCTTTCTATTTGTTATTCTCACCGAAGGAAAAAGAAAGAAAGATGTGATTCGACTTGTTTTCTGCCTCGGTGTTCTTACTATAGGAAAAATAAAAAGAGTGATTAGAGTTGCTTTTAATGTTATTCTCCCAGAAGAAAAATAATTTGTTTTAATTTGATACTCTCTTTTTGTAATATTCTCACCTTTGGGAAAGGAAATTGGGTGGTTTGACTTTCAGTTAATCTCACCGTAGAAAAAAGAGGGTCAGTTTCCCCAGTGTATAGATATGACACAGATGCAAAAGTTTCTGAACTGCTTTTCTGTCTAACTTAACCGGTATTCACACACGAGCAGGTGCTTGTAACCCTGATGTCATAACGACAGACATTATTATAGTGAACAGGGGAGTGATTAAAAGTAACTGGGACACAAGAAGGAAAGCAAAATTGGGGGGTTACTGTGCTATATTATAGCTACGTGAGATTAAAGACATGTTTGATTACATTGACACGAAAGGAACAGAAACAAATGATGCTAATAGTTGCCATGAGTAATAATGAAAATAATTATGACAAAATGATTTATATTCCCAGGGAAAGAGAGAGAGAGAGAGAGAAAGAGAGAGAGAGAGAGAGAAGAGAAGAGAAGAGAAGAGAAGAGAAGAGAAGAGAAGAGAAGAGAAGAGAAGAGACAGAAAGAAACAGAGTGCACACTCCATTCCACCCAGAAAAGACAGACAGAGCGAGAATTTCAGAGGCAAAGGCAGAGAGAGAAACGGGGTGCACCCATTTCTGTTTCCCTCATATAGTATTAACGCGGAAACACACCAGGGAAGGTAAACAAAGTCTGTCTCACACACAGGCTGGAACCCCAACCCAATGTCCTGTATTGACATTACCATCAGCTCCTCTCGCACAGCACTTCTGTCGAACTTTGTAGTGTGTGATCCTCGAAACATACAGTGTAACCTGAGAGAGAGAGAGAGAGAGAGAGAGAGAGAGAGAGAGAGAGAGAGAGAGAGAGAGAGAGAGAGAGAGAGAGAGAGAGAGAGAGAGAGAGAGAGAGAGAGAGAGAGAGAGAGAGAGATGGAAACAGCGTACACTGTACTGTGCTGACAGCTTCGATTGGTATTGGAGGAAAGTAATAGGTATTGGAAAGCTAAACCTGAAGGTGGATTTCGTGTTGTTAAAGAACATTACCGGCTCGAACAAGCAGTTCTTCACGGTAGAATGGTACTTTGCGGCGAGCGGTGCAGTCTAGTACGTAACCTGGAGTTAAGATACAGTGCTATTCACGGTTATGGTTGTAACACTGCCAGGGGAATTGTTATAACCTTAATTGAGATACACTAAGATAGTAAACATTCACAGTTCGGTAAGTTGGGGCAAACTACTGATTGCTAGAAGCAGGCAAATTAGTTGAAAGCACACACACATGCACTCACGCACGCACGCACGCACGCATGCACGCACGCGCACACAAACACACACACACACACACACACACACACACACATATATGTGTGTATGTGTGTGCGTGTTTGTGTTTGATATGCAATACGTTACTTATAAACAAAGCGCCGTTTGATGAACCATTAAAGAGTATAATCACGATCTAATGGCACAAAGGGAAAGTCAAGCAGCACAGAGTTCAGTAGCTTGAGCTGTTAGATTTTAAACAAATCCATAGTCATGCAAAAGGCCTAATGGCAAGAGCCACAACTTAGTGCACTTACGTGTTTTAATCACGTCTCTTACACATCTGAGGTCTATATATCCCACGACGTAATCGGATATACACCGAAAGGCAGCACCGTTGGTAGACCGTAGGGACTCCATTGAAAGAGCCGACTGGGAGCTACTGGTAGGGCCAAAGTGGAACCAGTGAAACGGCCAAAATGGCAAGGTCGAGAGGCACCATTAGTAGGCCCCAACGTGTGCAAAAGGTAGTACTGACGGGGCACGTATGGAAGAGCTATATTAGCATCAGTGGAAAGGCCGAGAGAGCACCAGTGGAAGGCCCAAAGGGGCACTAATGGTAAATCCGAGGACACCACCGGAAGGGCAGAGATAGGTACCCTAGGAAGGACAAGAGGACACCACTGGAAGGGCCGAAGGAGCGCTGTTAGATGGGACACAAAGGACTAAAAAAGTCACTCCTGGAAGAGTCGAAGTACTGCAGAGCCACCACTAAGCCGGTTTAAGGTGTCATCTGACCTTAATCTTCCTCCTCATTTAATAAACGATTTATTCAGCTTGTTTAAATATACATAGTGCCTTCACTCTCAGAAAGAGGCAATTTAACATCGGGCTGTGGAATACTCCAATTCGCCATAACTCTTTTTTGTAATTCGACTCAGATATTTACGATTGCACATGTCTGAAACTATATACAAAATCTTTATTGTTTTACACCACTGAACTTTTATTTCTTCTCAGAAAAGACGAAGAGTTCTTCAGAATCCAGGATTGATTACCCGTTCTACTTTCCTGACATTAAGCAGAATATAATTACACGTATTTCACTCTTTCGTGTTCCTTTCCTGTCAATGGAGGGGTACAGCGCAGCAATGGAAATCGATCGACAGACTTAACCTTTTGTCTGAAGCCGTGACGTTCCTCTCCACCTATTCGCTCCGGCTGCCTGGCGCTTTACTTATGCACGGCCTCGTTCACATGCCGACTTACATTCGTATATAGTTATACATGCATGTATACCTATAACAAACATGCAATTGTATGTATATATATATATGTATGTAATGTATATGAGAGAAATACATATATATGTATATATACATATATATACACACGTGTGTGTGTGGGTGTGTATACATGTACACACACACACACACACACACACACACACACACACACACACACACACACACACACACACACATATATATATATATATATATATATATATTAGCTTATATACACTTGTTTATATATACACATTTATTTATATTTATATACACGTATTTATATATGTATATATATACACATATACATACACACACGTTTATGAGTATGTATATATATGTATGTAGTGTATATAGAATATATATACATACATATATTTATATATAAACACACATGTATTTATTTCAGTGCATATAGATGCACCCCCCCCGCCCCCCACATATATGTATACATATACATACACACACACACACACACACACACACACACACACACACACACACACACACACACACACACACACACATATATATGTGTGTGTGTGTGTGTGTGTGTGTGTGTGTGTGTGTATGTGTGTGTGTGTGTGTGTGTGTGTATTGTATGCATTATGTATATCATGTACATACACACACATATCTGTATGTATTATGTATTTTAGTATATATATACTTATTTTTTTATTTTTATTCATGACTGTTTTATCTAAATATAACGCAGTGAAAAAAAAAAAAAATAGCGTACAGCATTATCAGTTTTTGAATCTTTAAGGTCATGTTCGTAAAAAGTCGCATCTGTCCCTTTTCCTTTCTTTCTTTCTCTATCGTTTTATCGACTTCTTGCATATCGCAATTTAAAATTAATAAAAAAAAGAAAAAGATAGATAAAGTCCCGCAATTTATCTTGCGTTAAGATAATAAATACATAGTAAATATCAATCAATCAACATATCAAGTAAATAAAATATTCAACTCCTTTCTTTATAACGCATTTCATAAACAATCCTTGCAAAATCTGCTACAGTTGAATAGTCAATATCAATTTAAAACCACTGTCTCCAGCTCACTTTTCGTTGTGTGCAAAAAAGCATACATACATATAAGATATATATAAAAATAATTCAAAGACCTAGTTTCTTAGAAACCTTAACTGGTCGCTCCAGTCTTCGTATACATCCCTTTTTGCAAGAATCATTAATCTTCTCCACATCTTCCTCTATCACTTTTTCATGGGGGTTTCCTCGTCCTTAGATTCAACAGACGGCCTAGAATTACATACTTCAAGATCACAGGGTCTTTGAATTGTTCTGTTCAAAGTACCTTTAGATGTCTTTTAAGTTTTACACTTCTAATCATAACATCTTTTCCTGGGAAGACATTTACAGTTACATCGAACGGCCACGGTAAGAGTGGAATATTGTCCTTCTTTATCATAACCACACTACCACTTATTAATTTACATTTATCCTGAAAACCCTTTATAGCAGATGGCAAATTAGTAATATATTCAATTTCCAAAATCTATCTAACAACTGGTTTCTCATTGTATCTCCCTCTGTCAAGTCTTTTGCACTTACAATACAAGATTCAGTATTGTAGTGACTTCTCTTCCTAGGAGGAAATGAGATGAAGACAGTCAATTTAAAAATCGAGCTCCTCTGCTGTTAAAGGCCTCGAATTTACACAAGACTCAATCTCAATCAGCACTGTCTCCAGCTCACTTTTCGCACAGCCATGTTCACAGACATCACCAATCTCTCCCACCATCCTCTCCACCAAGGCCAGCAGGATTTCCACTATGGAGCTAAATGCCCATACACACTCTGTAACTGTCCCGTAGCTGCCACAAAGGTCCTTATATCATTAGGATGGAACTCAATAGGCAACCCCAGTGTGCTACAAAATTATGACAAGTGCACAGTCAAAGACGTAAACTCAGGTTTCTATGTGAAGGTGTTTGATTAAAACACTGGTAAACAGCAAATTATATAATTTCCTATCAGGACAGTCAACACAAAACAGAGGCTATACAAAGCAAAGTCCTGTTACACTGAATTTAAATTCTGATTTCTGCCAGATGCAACATGGTCTTGAATTATGTCTACGACAACTGAAACATTCACTCACAACAGATATAGCCAGCCTTCTACAACCTATTACCAAAAAATCAAATCTTAATATTGATGCTATGGAGTTAACACCTGCATGTTTGAGATATTTATGTTGGAATCTGATGTGAAGTTAAGCTATGCGTCCCAATAACAAGGAGTTTGGTCTCATAAGCTAATGCCGAATATTGAAGGCGCCCTTTTACTCTTACTAACCCTTGTTAATCAATAAATTAATCAAATTTGCTAAACCCATGAGCAGCCTTTCTCCACTTGACAAAACTTTTATATCATTAGTAAAATATATTCTTTAGGTGCTGTCAATTTTGCTTTAGTCTACGTCTACGCAATTGTGGAAAGATTGCCTTTAAACATTTCACCTCTAATTTCCCTTTGCCTACAATTATGGATAAATCTCATCACATAAGCCTAGATCATTGGGGGTTTATCTAAATTGTCCCGTCATTCATTATCAAACAACAGGTTTATTTTCCACTGTTACACAAAAAGATACAGTATTCTCAGAACAATCACCTTCCCCTTTCTATGCAACAAACTCGATAGTATCCACAACCTCAAAATTTGATTCTAGCAACAATCTAGGGCCCCGAAACCCCGATTTCATTTATTAGTACTTCCCTAAGTATCAAATAAGATGGGTGTTCCTTCCCCTCAACATGTCTCTAACAAATAGTTGCAGTCATTGTCTGTATTTATATCAATATGTCGGCAATAAACACTTTTTTCACAGCATCACACTTAATCCATCCCAAAACTATAATAGAATCTGTCCAATTTTTTTTTTACATTTACCACACAGCTGCAAAACATTTATGACAAAATCCATTAATCTAGCACAATTCAAGCCGTGGCAATGCCATTCATTTTATGGTTGCAACCCTTGATTTGCATACCACCGGTGATACTCAATAGTTCTCGTCATCAGTTATACACACAGCTCCCATAGCCTTGCTCAGATGCATCTCCAAAGCCATGAAATCTATCTTAGTCACACTCTTCCAAGGCATTCCTTCAAAATAACATCCGTTAATATCAAACAGGTGCAAGCTTTGACTCACTTCTCAAATTTAACCTTCAATTTATCAGGTAGTATTTCATCCCAATCTAGTTTCTAGGCCATGTCTCCATATTTCTTGAACAGTTGTTTTGCACACAGCACGAATGGACTTGTCAAACCAAGAGGATCAAAATTTCTTGATATCATAATATTATGCATAATATTATTAATGCATTGGTACAGACCTTCCTGTACATGCCAACTTACAGTTAGTTTCTATATAAATGCCTTTAAATGTAAATTTCTCTGATAAGCTGTACCACTTTAGTCCCAATGAAGAGTTTATCATGATTTATTGTAAAATACCTGATGTCATTATATTATGAGGTAATTAATGCATTAATAGACACAAGTTAAATCCATATTTGCAGCACGCAAAATATCACGAGCCTCCTTCTTGTTACCAAAGGGAACTCTTGTTTCTAAAGGGAACTCTTGTAACCAAATGGAACTCTTGTAAAGTGTAAATGCTGTACTTCATAATTTTTAGTCAGCTACATACATCCATGTCTTCCTGTGACGCTTATCTGCAAAAAGCTTTAACAATGTCAGCGGAAATAGTAAAAGGCCAGCATCTAAACCTTAACAAAATCTCAAACAGGTCATCGGTTTCCACCCAGCCTCCAATTAAAACGAAGTATCCAAACTTATCTGTGAATTCTGCCTAGCTATCAAATTAAGAGTTATTTTTAAAACAAACACTATCCAGAACCTTTTCAAATTTGAATATACAAGTCTACTTGAATTAAGACCAAACATTGTATATAAGTATACGTAGGGTGGATGTAAGGAATATTCTACTGGTAAAAACACCAAACACATGGATACACGTATTTCACAGCTTCAGAATATTT
>NC_061843.1:20739560-20744560 GCF_019202785.1 Penaeus chinensis | reverse complement strand
TTATTTTATTATAAATATTTCATTGTTATTATCGCCACTATTATTATTGTTATTATCATTGTTGTTATTATTAGTGTAGTGGATAATCAAAACTCCGTAGAGTTAGAGATGTTAATTTGGTAGCGTGTTACCCAACTACGGGTAATCTCCAATGGGTTTGGCGTATTTTGGGTGATGACTCTCAGGTGATTTGAAAGTGATCCCGTAGTCACAATATAAGAATAAAATAATAACATCACTGGCTGACTAAAAAGGCAACATAAAAAGAGCATCCATATCATACATTTATTACGCACAAATCTTTCTGAACATAACCAATAAACGACAACACACCATACACTTACTTGATAAGCAGAGGCAGCCCGCCACACCTCGAAAAGCACCAGTCAGCCAGCTAAAAATCCAACGATCTGTCACCACACAAGATAAAAGCCTCTCTCTCTCTGACCGACCTGGCTTGACCTTTTATGCTGGTGTAAAAAGAACAATAAAACTATACAAAAACGCGCACGCAAAAAAAATGAATGACAGGAAAGTATGAAAACGTGAAAGAAGGGATCCGTGAGGGATAAGGATAAGTCCGATATGCGAAGCTGAGCTTCGCCCGGGCTATGCCAATGAGGGGAGCCCGGCCTGTGTCGACTAATGCCGACTCGCTAACGTGTGTCAGCTGGTGCTGACTCGTCTTAGTCCTTACCCGCCGTGGTGCCCAGTCACAGCAGTAACCTCCAGGCGACAATTGCAACTTCTCGTGCCTGGGCGGGGCGCGAACCGCCGACCCCTCGGATGAGAGGCCGACACGTTACCACTGTACTAGCCCGGAGGCTTCCGTGAGGGAAAACGGGAAAACACGAAGAGAGAAACAGAGCAAAGGTGAATTAGTCGAAGGCAAAAGGCTAGAATAAGGCATGGTAAGTATGGAACATAAGGTAAGTAGTGTAAAGTAGTGTTACGTATAGTAGAAGAAGTGTAGATGTAGATGTAAATCACGGACCAATGAAAAGGTTAAGTCAAAGGGGTATAAAAACACAGGTTTATTCTTATAAAAAACAACAACATATAAACACAGGAAAACAGGAAAACCACGTCACCTGGCAGGTCGAGGACCCGCCTGAAGCCAGGGAAATTCACTACAACTATAACTATTATCATTACTATTTATATTATTATTATTGTTTTGTTGTTGTAATTACTATTATTTTACATTATTATGATTACTATCATCAGCATCATCATCATCATCAGCATGATCATAATCATAATTATGATGATGATCATCATTGTTATCATCATTATTCTTAGTATCACTATCATTACGAATATTATTTTCATTGTTCTCTTTAATGTTGCTGTTGTTGTTATTTCACTGGTCACGGTGATTGTGATGGATATACCAATAACAGAGATAATAGCAGTAATAAAGAAATAAAAAATAACGATGATAATAATGATAATAAGGAGTCTATAAACTGCAATTGTAATGATAATAAAAATCAAGCATGCATTCACAGTAAAATATATATATACATATTCATATTAACAATTCTGCCATTTTCCAAGAAATGCAGGTTTTCGGAACTTACCTGCAGAACCGCTTTGCACTTTGTATCTCTGAATCCATGAACATTAAATTATGAAATGCCAATATTGCTTACGTGGCTCCCGCTCTGCCTCTGATAAATAGTTCACGAATCGATAAGAGATATAAATTTGGAGTGAGATAAATTATATGGCTTTTAATAGCCGATAGATACCGAATGAAATGAAAAGTGATTTTTCTTCCTTTTTTCTGTACAGTCTGGGGAACGAGAGGTATTACATGCATTAACATACACGCATATTTGTATGTATGTATATACAGTATCTATGCATCTGCAGTATATATATGTGTGTGTGTGTATGTGTGGGTTTTTGTGTGTGTGTATATATATATATATATATATATATATATATATATATATATATATATATATATATATCATCTCCATTATATGTGTGTGTGGGTGTCCCTCAATCAGTGCGCCCGTCTGTCAGTCAGTCAGACGGTCAGCTGGCATCTGGTATCGGTCTCAGGTGAGACGTTCTCATTACTGCTAATGAAACGTTCCATTATCTCCGCCTCACTCATTAGCGGGGTTTGTCTTGTCGATGAATAGACGCCGTCATCTTCGATAATTAATCAGAAAAATTATTAAAAATCCCTGGAAAAAATAATTGTAATTAATAAGCTGATAATAAGACTCGAAGGAGTTCATTAGGATTCGGGAAAAGGAAGAACTCACCGTGGGAGGTCCGCGCTTGATCATCTGGGCTCCGCTCTCTCGCTCTCGCTCTCAGACTCACGCACTCTCTCTTTCCACTCCCTCCCCCTTCTCTCTCGCTCTCTCGCTCTCTCTGTCTCTCCCTCCCGCCCCCCCTCACTCAGTCTTCCTTTTCTCTGTTTGTCTCTCACTCCCCCTCTTCTCATACTCAGTCTCACTTCCTCCTCTCCTCTCTTTTGCTTTTTTTTCACTCTCTCTCCTCCTTCCTCCTCCATTCTCACTTTTCCTCTCGTCTACTTCGCTTTTACAATATATACTTTTTATTCTCCCTTTCTCTCTTTCTCAATCTGTATGTATATTCTCTCTTAACCCACCTTCTCTTCGTGTTGGTCTGTTAAAACCTCGCCCCCCCCCCCCCCCTTGTCTCCCACTCTCTCTCTGTTATTGCATTAGCAGATACCGAAAGCAACAACAGTGTCCGATAACAAACAAACGATTTTCCGTCCACGGAAAACGGCATTTCCCTAAACTAGATAATGCCCAATACCTCAGACCGCCAGTGCTGAGAGAGAAAGAGGGTGGAAGAGAGAGAGAAAGAGAGAGAGAGAGAGAGAGAGAGAGAGAGAGAGAGAGAGAGAGAGAGAGAGAGAGAGAGAGAGAGAGAGAGAGAGAGAGAGAGAGAGAGAGAGATAGAGAGAGAGAAAGAGAGAGAGAGAGAGACGGAGAAGGGAGGTAAACACACACATGCAGAGAAGTTAGGAGGGAGGGAGGGACTGAAAGAGAAAAAGAGAAAAAAGAGGTTCTCCTATCAGGCTCCTAAAATACTGTATCTTAGTCTTTCTCCCGGAGACTTCAAGTCCAACGGCTTTGGCTCATTGCTCTATGCCTCTAGAGCCACCACTAGAGTGCAGAGACTTAAATAGAACAGTGACGTTGTAAGCAAAGTCAAGGTCAGGGACCTCAATATTACCCAGAGAACACAGCCTTGCCAACAGGTAAGCACTTTCAGTACCACTACACAGGCTTGCCATTATTCCAATATTTCTTGTTGAGATTCCTCTCAGTCTCAGGAACGAACTGAGGTCGATGAAGGCTGCAAGCAGCCTACGACCAAAATCACGACGACGACGGCTGGAGCAGATTGCTCCAGCTTTTAGTGACCTCTGATACGTCTTATTATGAGCGAAAACTTTACTGGGCAGTGTAATGCTTCGGTTATTACTGCACTCTCATCGATCGTCTTTTCCCTTCCAGGGAAGGATGACCACATCCCTCAACAGGTCTGGGGGAACAGTACCAGACTGCCAGATAGAGCAAGGACAGCATGAAAATAATGCACCGTAGGATCACCACCAGTCTTTATGAGTTCAGCAGGGATGCCGCAAATACCCGCTGCTTTTCCGCTACTCAGCTTGGAGATCGCCCCCCTTACTTCACTGGGGGAAGGTGGATCCTCGCTGATGGGTGGGTCAGGTACAGGGATCTCGACACCACTTGCATCCAGGCTATCTGGTGGATCAGCCTGGTACAAACTTTCAAAATATCCAGCCCATTGCTTCCAAACCCCAACTCAATCTAAGACGATCTGGCCATCTACTGATTAGACTGCGGTCGTCTATCAGGCGAGCTAGGAGTTTTCTTAGGGCTTGGTAGACAGAACGAAGGTCATTTAACACGAAATGTCCTTCGACCTTCTCTGCACGATTCTTACACACCAAGGAACGATGCAATTTCCAATCCCGACAGTCGAGCTGCACGACATGCATCTGTAGCGAAATGAAATTCTGTCTTACTCTTGGGCAGTCGCCAATGTTTCGCGCTCGAAGGTATGGTATCCCTAACCGTATTGGGTAAACTGGTCTATGATTAGAATTTACAGAAAAAAAAAATAGATGAAAACAGACGAAAACTCAGTATCTGTTTAGCTGGTTCATTAACAGAGCAGATACGTAGTTATGAAGATCTTGGGTTGGTATAGTCGTGGCGGAGGCGAAGTCAACTCCTACGGACGAAGGTGTTCGCGGGTCAAGGGACGGACTCGGACTGCTCGGACTGACTCCTTCGGGTCATGCTAGGTCACTTCTTCTCTAGCTTGCCTAGGGCGCGGGACCATATCTGTTTGGCGTCGGCTTACTTCCTCCGGAGCGTTTTCTGTTGTTCCCGAAGTAAGGCCATATCTCGGACAGATTCCACTGTCTAATGGATAAAGTATTCCCAACCAATACGTCGAGGATATTTAAAAAATGTAAATTGCTGTTAGCAGTATGTTATGGCGATTTTACTAGAAAATGATTCTTCAATTGAACTGCAACACTCGGGATTTTGGTGTTTAATAAAACTACGAGAAACACGCTTGGGGTGGCTTATTTTACCGTTTTGTGTGTGGGTATCGAAGATACACTGGTCTTAGAAACATAATTTCAAATTTTCTCACATTCCTTTTATTTACAATCATGCAGAAATAAACAGACCGTATATTACATTGTGCTTCATGAGCAATGATAAATTTAAGAAAAAAATAAAGAATACTTCTTTTACCAAGTTGATCAAATTCTGCGGCTAACTCTACCCACTTCTCTCCCCCATTAATTATATAAAAAAAGAACAATCACTATGTGTATATGTATTTACACACACACACACACACACACACACACACACACACACACACATACACACAAACAAACATATATATATATATATATATATATATATATATAAATATATCTGTGTGAGTGT
>NC_061843.1:20697060-20699560 GCF_019202785.1 Penaeus chinensis | reverse complement strand
GTACGTACACACACATCTCTCCCTCTTTATATATATATATATTGTATACACATATACATATGTATGTATATATACATACATACATACATATACACGCACACACACACACACACATATATATATATATATATATCTTTATATATATACACGTATATATATATATAATATATATACACACATATATATATATCTTTATATATATACATGTTTATATATACATACATATACACACTGTGAGCGACACGAGAGATGGACTTAAGGCGGATAATGAAAGCGGCCTTGGCTTTTGGCTTTATTCGCTACAAGCTGAGCTCCTTCTGTCGAGGTATGGAGAAAGTCCCCCTTTTATTCAGCGGCTACATCCTGAGCGGTGCTTGCTTCCGCAGGCTGGAGTGTCAGGTTTATCAGGCCGTGACAGGGGGGTGAGTCGCTGGGCTTGCTCAAAGGGGACATGTAGGTCCTTGGGTAAACCAGGCTCAGGAGTGGAAGGTGCGAAGTGGCTGCTTCCTGTGATAAGGTGTACTCAGGAGGCAGCGACAAAGGGGCGCAGCCTATGTTCAGCCAGGGACAGATGTGTGGAGCACCACCTTCCTGGTTCACCCAATGACCTCCTAGGTGACCTACATGTCCCCTTTGAGCAAGCCCAGCGATTCACCCCCCTGTCACGGCCTGATAAACCTGACACTCCAGCCTGCGGAAGCAAACACCGCTCAGGATGCAGCTGCTGAATAAAAGGAGGACATTCTCCATACCTCGGCAGAAGGAGCTCAGCTTGTAGCGAATAAAGCCAAAAGCCAAGGCCGCTTTCATTATCTGCCTTAAGTCCATCTCTCGTGTCGCTCACATCTGGTGGCAGCGGTGGGATAGTGCAGCCTTTGTTTAGCCAGGAACAGATGTGTGGAGCACCACCTTCCGGATGTTGTTTATACACACATCTATCTCTCCCTTTATATATATATACACACACATACACACACATATGTAAACACACAGAAACACACACACACTCATATATATGTGTGTGTGTGTGTATTCATGCATGTATGTATGTATACACACACACACATATATATACACATACTGCCGCGATGGTCAAATGGTTAGAGCGCTGGACTCCGACCTTCGTGGTCCCGAGTTCAATTCCCCGTCGCGGTGGTCGTAAAAATGCCTGCGCTCTGACTGCTGGCTCGATGCCGAGAAAACGACATATCGCCTTGAGAAGTCAAACGCAGGTGTCATAGGGGAAGTCACCACCGTGGCAGAATCGCGGTTGATTATGAAGGGCAATCAGGCAAGGGTGACACTGCCATATAACCTCTCAATAAGTGAATTGAGAGAGGCTTATGTCCTGCAGTGGAATGAATGGCTGTTAAAAATGTATATACACACTAGAGAAACATTAGTTCCATAGGTTTCGACTTCATCTAAATCAACATATCCAACTAATAATCAGACAAATTCGGCAAAGGAACCATTAATTCACCTTAGTATAAGCTTAGTATACGCAGTCGGCCAGCAGTTTATCCGGAATAGTATATCCAACTTCGCAAGCAACCACATCCTTAATCTCAACTAAAGATCAATAATGACTTTGCTCGCAGACACTTCTGAAATTCCCCAGATTCCTGTGACTGGCGTTCCTGGACCTTCAAATTCCTTGCATGATATTGCCTGACTATCTGGAATGTCCTTTGTCATGCAAAATAGAAGCTGAGGAAAAGAGGAAGTAAGGAAGCAGAATGAGAGGATGGGGAAGATTGAGAAAAAGGGGGGAAGAACGTGAGGAAGAAGAGAGGGAGGGAGAGAAGGCAGGAGGATGAGAAAAATGAGGAGAGGGAGAATGGAAAGGATGTGAAGGAGGATGATAAGGAAAATAAAAAGAAATTCGTGAATGCGTCTTCTAAGGAGATGCGAAAGAAAGATGGAGAACACAACACAACTAGTTCTGTGTGGTCTTTTCTCCTCCTCCTTTACCTTTCCTTCTCTTCATCCCTTTCTTCTGTCCGCTGTTCCTAATCGTTATCTCAGTTTTACCCTTTTCGCCACAGCACTTGACCTTTGTGCTATATGACCTTTGATGTTTAGTCCATTTATTTGTTTTAACCATTACTAAGCATTACTAAGCATTATTCTCAAATGCTAGAAATTATAATTTGCTTTGTTATTCATTCTAAATCCTAGTGCAGATGAATTTCACAAGATAATTTGCGTGTACTTATTGTCACGACACCCCCCACGTGTCTCCCCCCCCCCCCTCTCTCTCTCTCTCTCTCTCTCTCTCTCTCTCTCTCTCTCTCTCTCTCTCTCTCTCTCTCTCTCTCTCTCTCTCTCGTTCTCTCTCTCTCTCTCTCACTCTCTCTCTTTCTCTCTCGTTCTCTCTCTCTCTCCCACTCTCTCTCTTTCTCTCTCATGGTTGTTTACGACTGTCTTTACCAACAGTTTTCCCTGTACTCTCTTGGCAGCGGACTCACCAACCAATCATAGTCATAATGACGTCTGA
>NC_061843.1:20647060-20649560 GCF_019202785.1 Penaeus chinensis | reverse complement strand
AATACTGTTGACAACTGTAACAACGTTTTCAATTTTGGGAAATAATGAAGTGCACAGAGAACATTCTGCATTTGGTGTATATAAGTTTCCATGCTTATTTCTAAAACCTGATATAGGAAATATGGAAATATGAAATGAAAAGAAATAACAAACTCACAGTTACCATCGCCTCACAAGATGCGAGTGCGCCATACTCGATCACTGTTTTCAAACGACATACATAAAGAGCTTAAACGGATATTCAACTTTAAAACTTTAATTTGATTTTTGTTCCACGCAAAATGAGTCGAAGTTATCAACACATTCTTACATTCATACACCTTTTTATTATATTTACGAAGATATTCTCAAAGTTAAAATCAAGATTAAATAATCGTGCAATGACGATCCATTTTTGTCTCTCGTGAGAATATGTTACTAGCATGAGATTTCCATGTCATCGACACATCGACGCAAACAGACACTAATCTACGTCGATGTGAATATACTTGACTAAATCGAATTTACATTTCTAAAGGCACTGCATAAGTTCTAACTCTTCATCTTCCCAATAGCAGGTGGAAGGTAAGCGATGTTAATAATCTTACGTTCTTCGATTAACGAATTTCGTCTGTGTCGCTGTATCAATGCATATAAAAACTTAAGGCAAAGCATGCATTAAAGTTTAAGACATAAATCGATGTTTAGAATTAGAGATAGTAAAGAGAAAATTAACTTCACCGTGCAGAAGATGGCGCGATGGAGGCATTATTACTTATTAAACATTACCACTTCATCTTCTTATGTCATAAACATAACATGCTTAAACACAGTAATCCACGTAGGTATCCAGATTCAATACCCAAATCAATGTATGAACTTACACATTAAACACAGAAGTTAACTCAAGATCCTCCAGACAGATGGCGCAGCAAATGCTGGATCGATTCACTTTCCGGCCAACAGATGGCGCTGGGAATCTGTATACGCAACAATACTCTTCTGTATACGAATGTGGTGTATTTTGTTCAGTAAATGTATACGTTGATTTGAACAAGTCTCTAAAACTGTCTTCCCAACTCGATGTTTGACATTGAAACATTGTTTAGAAGGAATTAACTCCAATGCCGCCCACTAGATGGCAAGGCAATGGCCTAATCGATTCGCCTTCCTGCCAACAGATGGCGCAGGAGAAACTTTGGGGTCCTTTGACCTCCATCCTCTCAGTAGCGGATGAAAGCCTACCGAGAGAGAACGTATCGCTGAAGGCAAAGATTGGCAGTCTGCGCTAATGCTCAATAAAGTTGGGGCTGAGATATGGGTTTATGCAAATAAACTCGTATCACATTGGAAAGGGGCTTTTCATATAGACATACGTTGGTAGTATGAGGATAGATGAAAATGGATATTTGAATATTAGACATTCCTTCTTTTTCTTTCAATAATTTGTTCTTACGTAAAGATAGAAAAAGCTGTATGTTCATCATCAGCTGTAAAAAAAAGATTTCAAGTAGTGTTGGTGATGTTGATTGAAATTAATGCATATTGATTTAGTGTATGGATGTACGTGTGGGATAAAAGTTCGTTTGTGAATCAGCTAGCAGAGCTATTGTGTTACCCCTTTTGGGTAGCTGGGCGAGGAATTTGTAAAACGGATACTAGTTGCTCACGATGATGCTTTGTCTGGAACTCCTGAATCGTGGTATGGATAACATGATCACACACACTCGAGCTTACCGGTAATGCGAATAATAATAATAACGATAATAATAATAATGATAATGATAATTATAGTGATAATGATAATGATAATAATAATAATATTAATAATAATAATGATATAGTTATAATAATATTAACAATAATAATGACACTGGTAATCATTATAACAATAATGATGGTAATAATAATAATAATAATCATAATAATCATAATAATCATAATAATAATAATAATCATGAAGAATAAGTTATTAAATAGAATGAGTATATTCAGAAAAAAAAAAAAAAAAAATCGGTATTTACATCACCAGCATTCTGAAAGGACGGAAATGGTTTTGTTATTATATATTGAGATGTATACGTATATACATAAAAACACATACATACATATATATTTTATTTATATACATATTTGTACATACACGTGTGTGTATATGTATATGTATATACATATACATATGTATACATATATACGCATGTATATATGTATATATATATATATATATATATATATATATATATATATATATATATATACATGTACACGCAGGCACGCACACACACATATGTACGTATGTATTTAGTTATATACGTATATATATTTATATATATGCATATGCAAATATATATATATATATATATATATATATATATATAATTTATATGTATCTATTTATACATGTATACACAATATTTATATGTATGCGTGTGTGCATATATACATAAATGGATATACATACATATATATACACATATATGTACAAACATATATATACACACATAAATATACATATTGTATA
>NC_061843.1:20639560-20642060 GCF_019202785.1 Penaeus chinensis | reverse complement strand
ATGACTGGTTTAAAATATTTTATCATGTTCAAGAACTGTGAAAAGAATACCTGTTTTTAGTTATGACAACATTATGACAATGGAACAATATATTGTGCGTGTGTGTGCATGCATGTGAGAATGCAATTAGAGAAATATTAGGAAATAAGGATTTTTTTTTTTTTTTTTTGTATATTTGGAGGAATTGTTAATAATAATACGCGAGATACTAATAAAACACTTGTAAATGCAATAGCACATTGAGTACTTCTAAAATCAGTGAAATCGTAAACACACCTGTACGTACTTACCTGCCCACGAATCGAAACAACGTAGGGACACCTAGCAGTAATAACAGTATCTTGGACTGACGATGGGTAATGTGGCTTGCAGAAGGAGCAGCCCTCATGGCACTAGATTCACCCAAGTCGCTAAATCGGCTAAATCGAGGAGTGCAAACCTGTCATGCATTAACGAGGGAGAACTGTCATACAGATTCAGGATATTGACAATAATCCAATCCAATATGTAGATTCAAGGTCTAAATCGAAGGCTAACGCAGAGACAGATTGATTCCTGACCTGGCTAGCACGTGACACGGGTGAGGTTACTTATATAATTATGTATAGAAAGACCAGGCGATGTTCCAAATCACTATAAAAAATATAGCGAGTAAAAGCTTGTATTCGGAGACACACCTGGTAAAATATTCGATAGTAGGTAATTTACATTAAGTAATTCAGTATGGAGAGCAAGTTGAATTGAAGAGATTCAATAAATGATGGATTTATTTGTATTTGCCCAGCAGATAGTGTGCGGGATGCTGTGCAAAGTGTTTGTTATTCACCAGAAAATATTCCAGGTCATTACATTATAGATTCATTTTTTATACCCAAATTGTAGGAGAGACGCGTACAAACTCAGGAAACAGAAAAGTGGCAACTTACTTTGGACTCTTGAGCACTCTGACTAATGGTTTCCAATTTTATAATTATGAAGCAGTTTTGTCATTTTAAAACTTACAGGTAACTTTATATTTTTTTAATAATTGAAATTTACCTTATAAACCTTATACTTCTTCACAAAAGAAAATATGAGTCTGTGGTCAGTTGTAATTTGTTTTCCTTACCAGACACAGTATAGGGTAATTCACTCTCCGACCAGCTGTGTTGATGAATTGTTATGAATTATAATTTATTGGTATGATTATTTGCATCATCTTATAATTCTTGTATTTCGTCTGTTCGTATGTCACGCTTTTCATTGCACGCTTCAAATCATATTCCGTGTGACTGCAGACGCGAAGCCAAGTCATTTGGGTGTAAAATATTTGATGTGAGAATCTATTGATCGACCTGGATTGCCTGTTCCTTTGTTCAAATGATAAATAATATATGTAAAACTAAACCTGAATACTCTTCATGTCGTCGACTGTTCAAGACAGATCTATTCCTTTGTCTTTGTGTTTCTGGCATATTAACAAAGAAATTCAGTCACACATCCATGTCAATTAAGTAACATGATTTAGTTCTAGGAATGATATATTATTTACAAAAGCAATAATTACAATTCGGCATATTTATTTGTGCTCTTTATTGCCTTACATTTTAATTGATTTCTTTTTATCATGAATATCTCTTTTTAAAGACTTTTTTATAAAGGTATAAGACCAAGAGAAAGTTTAATTACGTCCAGCCACAAAGAGAAACTTATATACATTGAACAAAGAGAGGAATGAGGAAATATTACATAGCAACCATGTATACCTAAAGTCATTATAATGTGCAATATGAATCTAGAATCCACCATGGACCATAAAGTCCCCCCCCCCCTCCTAAAGATAAATAAATGAATGAATAAGTATAAACAGAAGGCATTAACGATAACCCATTATTGATATTACTATTATCATTATATCAATGGAAATCTAGGAAATAGAAAAAGAGTAAAACAGGTACTCCTCTTATCCTTTTTCACTCTCTTCTTTCTACCCTTCTCCACTCCCCTCCCTCTACTTTCCCCTATTTTCTACCCACCACCCCCTTCTCTCGCCCCCCCCCCCACACCTTCTTCCTTAACTTCCCCCTCCGATTAGTTGTGAAGTGATAAATATTCATAAACTACTTCAGTTCAGTGCACTTGCCGAGAAGAAAAAGAAGAAAATTATGATAATCATATTAGTCACAATAGAATAATCTTAATGTGACGCCTATGTGTGTGTGTGTTTGTGTGTGTGTGTGTGTGTGTGTGTGTGTGTGTGTGTGTTTGTGTGTGTGTGTTTGGTGTCCCTCCAGCTCTCTCTCCCTCACTCCATCTCTCACCAAAGCTCCACTCATCCCTCCCATTCTCGCCCCCAACCCTCTCTCTCTCCCTTTCTTTGTCTCTTTTTCTACCCTCCCCCTCTCCCCCTCACTCACCCCCCCCCCCTAACACCCACACTTATTGCAATTTGGCCACACGCAAAATTAGGAACCCCACGAATACGCTACTGAGTGAAAGGTCCAACTGCTCACTTCATGGT